>NC_090922.1:302300020-302572520 GCF_040938575.1 Ambystoma mexicanum | reverse complement strand
GGGACAACAAGAGCATTTGCATACCAATACCCTGTGTAAAGGAACAACAGCAAGACAGGAAGAGAGGAACATAAGAAAAACAGAGTCTTATCAATGCAAGCTTAGGGAGACCACCAAAGTGCACAATATATAAGACAGAGAATGTCAGAGTAAGGTGAACCACAATTGTCTAGGAAGCTAGAACTACAAAAGTAAGTATAAAAGGTCAAGGAGAGAGATTCTTCAGAAGAAGAGAAAATCTAACAATCTCATGAAAGAACTGTATGAACTGACACACAAAGTAACTAGAGACTATCTAAACATTAGCTATTAACATGAAATCCAAAGACTGATACATGACATGGCCTTAGTTTATTTAAAATAGTCGTAGGGCCAGTTAGGCTAGTTTTAGACAGCAAACGTATTCCTTTGGACATTCACGGACGACTGACTAGCACGCTAGTTAGATATACAGATAGGGAATATCCCATAGCGATAGAGGAAGTTGGGTCTTATTCTTTAATACAATCTCTTTGAACATGTCCTCAGAGTGTCTGTGGCCTTCTTCTGACCCTCCACAGTACACAACTTTTAAGTTTGTAGATCGCAAGGCCTGTACCATGTCTACGGATTGTACAGTAATGAAACAATGCAGTCTTTGCAGTTGAAATCTGCAACCTGAAAGTGTCTGGATGTTTCGGACTTCAACGCTCTAGATCCTTCATTATTGAGCATGCTTGCTAGGACTAATGGGAGCTGTAGACCAAAAGATCTCGCAAGCCAACATTTTCAGATTTCTGATAAGTGTAGTGAAATGAAATGCTCTCCCAATGCTAGGTATGTTTTTGATGATTTCAGGTAAACTGCCTGAGTCTGTGAATGCTGCGACTTGATAACACCAAGTGTATTCCTTGGAGCCACCATGATCATCTTGCCTCCATGCAATAGCTGGCATGTGCCCCAGAGTACAGCTAGCTATAATCACTGACTTGTTGGATTTCAGTTTTTATTGGTGCATTGTATATACCCTATCTAGGAATAATGACCTGTTCAGTAAAGCTGCTATAGTCTGTTGTTGATCAGTTTTTAATGTTCATTGAACGTACATGTACATTTCATGGTAGCCCCAACACCATCCATAACCAAAAAGATGCTTGCTGGGAGAAGCTGCCAAACTCCCATTATGGAGTTGATTGGCAATGCCAACAGCTTCGTCATCTGTAGGGGTAGGGTAATGGGTGGTTTCATGGACACTATGGGAAGCCAAACTGTAAGCTCTGGTCTCATTGCAGCTGGTGCCAGAGGGGAGGGGAAAAGCCTATGGGGCTTGGCCCACAATATTCCACTAGTTAGGGACCCAATAAAGGGCCACTACTAAGGAGAGTGGATTAAAGTAAGGTGTGAATGCACCACTCTTCTGTAAGAGCAGTCGGGGAGGGGAGGTGCACCTTTTCAAATGGGTGCCATTTGCTCACCAGTTTTGTTGGCTCAGGGAGGAGAGTTGAGCAAAGGGACAGCAGTCTGAGATGAACAGCGCTTTTCAGCAAGGTGGTCCTTTGGGGTTCATTAGGCGCTTTACTGTACAATAGGTTGTTTCAGTTTGTTTTGTGTGTTGTATGTGTGTGGTGTATTAGGTACCCAATGCATTCAAAATGTACTAGAAAACAGGAGGAAGCAAATACAGTAAACAGGATAAATGATAAACTAGCAACAGCACACATTTGCTGGTGTTTATTTCCAGTTCTTGTTCCCCGCACCCAACAATCAAAGCATATCAAAATGCAGTGGATACATCAAAACCAAATAAATAAAGGGATATGTGTAAAATTAAGAATGTACTAAAAGAAATGTCAATAACAGCATTGGATCTGCTCGAAACCTGGTCCCAAAATGTATCAAAAGCGCACCAAGCAGGCTTCCCCACACTGCCGTGGCTGCTACAAAGAGCAGTGAGTGTCTGTAAGATGTTCTGCTGAAAGGACACTTGCATTACACTCTCCTCCCATGTGAAGTGTGCCTTTGGGCAGGTTTTGCACATGATTGTGCAGGTGCTTCCACCCTTATTGAATGGCAAGTGGGTACCTATTGAAAAGATAAACAGCTGTAAGGCTGTGTATAACCAGCATTACAAAATGCATTGTGGCAAAACCAGCATCCAGATCAGTGAACAATGTAACTGATTCACCTGGTCCTAAAAGATGATCTGTTCAAATATTGCTCTACAGTCCTGTAAAACAATATATGAACTTTGAACACTATTATGTGTATATGTGTGTTTGTGTGTGTACTCCAGTTACTTTGTCCAGAGTGGATGTTCCTTTTCCCAAAAGGTACTGCATGCCCAACAAGTGAGAAGATACATTGAAACTTCAGAAAGGCAGCACCACCTCATGCCTGATAGTTGCAATTAGTACCTGCAACAGATTCTTCCCCAATGTGCACTCCCCTGGGCCCAAGTCACAGGACTCAGAGTCCCTATTCTCCTGGATCGGGTTTATTTAAAGCAGTGTTTCAAGGCTGCCAAGGCAAACTGGTGACACTGCTGTCACTTGCATCGCACTATGACAGAAGCAACTCTTGCTTTGTAGGGTGAGCCCATGTACACTATTTCAACCTTACATCACTGTTCTGTCATTTTGGAGGGCTACAGTCTATGAACAAATAAGGTGGGTATTCCGACTCCTTGTTCATGCTGAGGGCTTTAGTGCTGCCATTGTGCTGTCGAGAATAAATACACCAAGGAAATGCTTTGCCATTGTGCATCCGGCATTTCGTGATTATGCTCTGCCCCTAGTAGACAAAAAAGATTATTTGAAATTAACCTGCAAAAAATAGATAAAAAAAAGAAAGAAATCCAAAGGGGATAAAGGATGTCACCATTTGAGAACAATTGGGATACTGATGAGAGTGATCAGTCCAAGAGATTTAGACTTTCATGTCAACCTGTGACTCTGCATCCTGACGACCTATTTTACCAGTATTCCCAGTGAGTATCTGCCAGGCCGTGAGTACCTTTGTCCTTTAATATCGGCTGACATTTGCAAGATCTGTGTTCTTCCTGTAGAGAAGGACTCTTCTTATGCTTTTATTAGGAAGGACGGCAAGTACAGCACTGGGTTTCCCAAGCTGCACTGCCACTTGATTCAGCTCACATTGTCTGTCCCTCTGACTGATGGAAAGATGGAGTCCAGCCTAGATGCCCCCAGCACAAGGTGGGGGTGTAACCATGTCACCCATAATACCATGACACCCATGAGTCATTGATAGTGACTATGCTGCTTAAGGCGGTTGTGTGTTGTAGTACAACATATTAAGCGAGCCAAAGGTTGCAGACCCCTTCCCAAGCCTTTCCAAATATACCACGTGTCGTACTGTACCTGCATATGTACGCCACCAAAGCTTACATGTTTGGTTATTGTTAAAATAAAATAGTAGTTGTTTCAAAACTGGTAGTTGACAGAAACAATGTGTTTACCACTGATTTTTGAAAGTTCATCCTACGGGAAACCTAAAACAAATGCAAGGAAATGGTTCTTTTTAAAAGGAAAATAATATGAGGTAATGTGCATATCAATGTCCTATTTCAGTGACCTCTTGACCTTTGCGAACGGCTTTCTCCAGCAGCCTTGATTAGCATCACCACCAGAATTGCTCGCTGCCACTCTAGACATGTGAGGCAGGGTGATATCTTTTGTTTAGTTTACTTTTGTTTAGTTTGCTTATTTGTAGAGCTCTCCGCCCTGAGGCATCTGGGTGCTTATCTTACATGTTACATAATTGCATACGATTATCTTACATTTGTAAAATTGCATACCTACAGTTTAGTTTCATACAGAGACGGAGAATGGGTACAGTGGTATTGCCAAAGCGGGGTTCATCTTACATATTTACATATAGTTCAGTTACGTGCGGATCTCTAGGTGCAATAGTTACAGTGACAGTGCAGAGCAGTTCAAGGGTGGGCGAGGTCACGAGGACCTGCTACTTTCTTGCTCATGAAGCCGTAGCTTTACGTTATTCCTGATTCATGGTGCCTGGAAACAACTATTTATAAGCGCCATACAAATGTCCAATAAAATAAATAAAAATGAAATACATTTTTGGGGTGTTTTAAAGCAGCTTCCTGGCAGCGTTGAGTCCTACACAAAATGGACACATGATGTCAAATAAACATGTTTGGTAGGCATGGCGCACATGAAGTGCGTGCAGCCGGGGTGGATCTGATGGTGCTGTGCGTCTGTGCAGCGGTATGGGGACGATGCACACATATTGTGTAAAGTGGCATCTATGGTCTGCACACAGGGGTGTACGAAGGGGTACGGAGGATACACAAATGGTGTGTGTGGTGCTCATTTTGTTTATGGTGGGGAATGCAGCACACAATGTGAGCAGCAGGGTACATCAGTGGTGCACACAAGGCATCCGCATAGCCAGAGAGGTAGGTCTGATTCATAATGTCTGTATAGATTGGTAGGTATGGTGCAGGTACATGGGGCCTCATTACATGGTAGGCGGTAGCCATGGCGCTATTAGCGTCATGGCTACCCCCTACTGCCGTCGGAGTCCGGGTTCCCGGGATAGGGACTTACCGGTCTATTCCGACCTTTGCGGGACTGGTAAGTCCCCATTCCGGGAACCATTCCCCATTCCCATTTCAGCCCCCATAGGGCTCAATGGGAATGGGGAAGGAGCTAATAACGGTACCGCAATTTGGGGTACCGTTATTAGCTCTGAGGTCCCTCAGCGGGAACTGTCCATAACGCCTGGGCAGACCTCATGTTAAGGACGGGACCCGCTGAGGGACATCGTAGTAGGGCGGTAGGGGATTACCGGCACCAGTGCCCTTACCAGTGCCGGTAATCCCCTACCGTGTAATGAGGCCCATGGTGTCTGCATAAATGTAGGTATATGGCTGATAAGATAGCTGGACGGGTGGCGCGCTCGCTGTGGAAATCTGTGTGGGATCTGCAGGTTGCAGTTTGGAATCCCTGCAAGGCCAACTCAGTTGTTTATCCTTCCGAGATGGATTTATGAGTACCATCTTCAGTTGGGTGATAGTAATTGATAGTAATTGCATGTAAATTATCTATGTGCAGCGCTTTGGCAAAAGTGTTATATAAATACAAAAATATTAATTTTGTATTGTGGGCAGAGTAGGGATGGGGCCTTTGATTTGTACATTGTGGTAGGTATGATGCACACATGGCAAGTGTAAAAATATCAATATGGTGCACTTTGTGTCCACAGGGTAGTAGTTACGTATTAGCCACATAAGGTATACACAAAGAGGTAGATACGGTTCACATTATGATGGCACAGCAGCTTATGTGCTGCACATAATGTGTGCAGAAACCTTAGAATATTGCATGCACGCTGCTTGCAGAGCAGTGTGTGTGCTGCCCACATAGTGTGTGTACAGACTGGTTGGTGTGGTACACAGTGTGTGTGAGGAATCGTAGGTATGGAGCACATGATGATTGTTCAGAGAGCTCGATGTACCAATCACATAGGGCCTGCAGAGGTTAGCAATGTTCGCAATAAGGAGTAGGAATCGTGCACAAGTTGTTTGTAGACCGGTGGGTATAATGCATACATGGTTTGTGCTGTGAAACCGGTATGTGCACCCGATGTAGATAGTGCAGATGATACAGTGTATGTAGAACTATAGTTGTGGTGCAAAAAGGGTGTGTGTAAATTAGTTATACCAGTGTGTGTAGAGCGATAAGCTTTATGAACATCTGTGTGAAAAGCAGTTGGTATGGTGCTCACATTGTGTGTGCAGACGTTTTGGAATGATGCACGCACAATGTGTGGAGAGTCATAAATATGGCATGCACATGGTGCGTTCAGATTGTACGGTTATGCAGTGCCCACACCGTGTGTGTACATAGAAAAAATTAAAGAACAAGTGCCAGAACTAAGTACCAGTGAGTTGGGCAAACTGTTATTTGTAGCGCTACGAAGACTTCGGCACTCGGCTGGTCTTGCCCTATGTTGGTTTGAATATAGGATGGTTTGTGTCTGTAACAAAGTCCCCAAGTTGTCCCTTGTCCCCCCCAGTTTGAATGTGTCTCCTACGCCCCTGGTGGGGGAAAAGGCCTAGCTTTCACCAAATGGTAGGCAGTGAGAAAACACACCCAGATTTGAGATTCCTAGATAGTGTTACGCTCACCTTAGCTCTGCAGGAGTATCTGGATCCTCCGTGCTGTGTTTATTCTATTAGTTGCCTCCTTAGGGATGACTGCGTCTGGGTTGGGGATCAAGAACACAGGGCAACTGTGAGTGACAGGGACTTGTGAAGAACTAACCCTTCCCAACCTCCCTGTGAACCTCCCGCTTGTATGTATGCTCACCTTATGTAACTAAATGGTAGGCTCTCCGTCCTGCTCTCTTTCTCAGCAGGGGCGCAATAGTCCAGCACCAACAGTTACTTCACTGGTGGCATCCACGTCCAGGCCTGCTGTGGCGTTGGGTAGCTGCTTGCTGCGCTTAGGGCGTGTGAATAGTTCCAATGCCCTTGCTTTCCCTCCTTGTGTGTTATCCTTCTTAGTGACTTCTTCTGTCTGTTTGGTATGCTTTGCTTAACCTTCTTGCTTACTGTCCTGGTCTTGCTTGCTGTCCTTCTTGTGCGATTCTTATGTCCATTTTTTGAGTATGCCTTCTCTGTTGCTCAATGCTCTTTAGGCTTCTGTTGTATGTCAAGTGTGCTTTTCCTTCTGTTTTGCTTCAGCCTCTTCCCAATTGCAGGCTTAATCTGTTGCACGTTTTGCCTTTACTGATCAGCTGCATGTGCCTTTAAATACCCAATGTCTATTGCCCACGTTGTCTCTTAACGCGCGTGTTTTACTTTTGCAAGGTCCGGAGTGTCGGATTAGAGAAGGGTTTGTGTGCTGACATGAGGCTGGGAGCTGCAGAGTCGTGGAGTGAAGATTCGCGGAGTGCCGGGGGCAGAGCCGGGACGTCGCGGGAGCCAAGAGTGAAGCCGCCGGCCCGTGTAAATACTGGGAGCACCTGGAGTTGTTGCGGGAACCAGAAACAGGTAAGTGGGAACTCAGAGAAGATCGGAGGCCTTAGCGGGAACGTAGTGAGCTGCGAGAGGCCCAGATCTCGGTGGGTGCTGCACATGGCGAGGAATCACTTGAACCGCGGTGAGCATTCTGTTGCCTTTGGGCAGTTCAACGCAAAGCGTGGAATCATGTCTGTGTGTGGCTTATATAGCCAGCCACACCCAGAGACTAGACCGCTGCCATGAGTTTCTTTAGACTGTGCTCACTCCATGTTGGGTGTTCAGCCCAGTGTTGAGTAATGCAGCTGGTGCCAGGCACGCCATGCCCTGGTCCAGCTGGGTTGTTTCCAGGCTCTCCATGTTAAGGTGCATTGTGGAGTCCTGTGAGCCCAATGAGAGGATACTGGGGAACTTGTATGTGATTGGGTTGGATTAGTGGAGGCGGGTGTTGTAGGGGTTGAGGTTGTGACAGATAGTGGGAGAAAAGGCCTGTTTCCCCATACAAAAGACACTTCAATGGAATCATGTAAGTTAGGTTCCCACTGGGTTTCCCCGATAGTGTCCTGAGTAAGTTTAGTGGTTGTAGTACTTATTGCTTGGAGATGGTGGTTTAGGAATGAGTGACTGTTAGAGGAGCTATTACTACCAGTTGTCCCTACCTTGTCTGTTGGAGCTGGTTGACAGCTGTCAGGCCCTCTTTTGGCACAAGTGGACACTATTTGAAGCTGCTTACGTTGTTTGCGTGTGGGACTATATCTTGGTAACCACTCAGATGAGTCGAGGTGGGAGCACAGGAGCGCGTTGGCAGTTGATTTGGGAATAGACTGGGCTTGCCACTGCAGCTACCTACAAGGTTCCACGCACTGCTTGCATGATAATTGAGCTCAGCGAGGGGTGACATACGGGCAGAGGGCGTAGGTGTCAGGGGGCACAGTGGGTTGACATTTAGTGTAGGTGGGCTAAGGGGTAGGTGGCAGTGTTGGCTGTTATGATTGTTAGTGGTTGGTTCCCTGCTTACCCTGCTGAGACCTGCAGACACGTACTTGTGCTGCCTCTTAGGTACTGCCCTTTGCCTTGAGGCCCTTAACCATGGGGGCTGCAATGGGCACAGGGCTGCCCTAGCACTCTGGGTCTTAAGAGGATGTTGGACCAATCAGGGTCAGGGTGTGGGTTATACTTAGGAAATCACAGGGGGGACTTGGGTGAAATGCATGGGAGCCAGGGGGCAAAATACAATTCATAAGCCACAAAATGCAATCACAGTAATGAGGGGACCACACTTGCGTGCACCTGAGGCCTAAATGATGCAGTGGGTGTTGAGTGAATCCAAACACCCTTAGTGTTACAGAAACAATGGGCCTTATCCAATCAAAGCAAGGGGGAGGGACGGGAGGCAGGGGAAAGGGAAGAAATACACAGATAGCTTTCACTGAAACATTGTGTATATTTTGGTTTAATAGAGCATGAACAAAGGTGTTGAATGCGTAGGACATATCTAGTACTTGCACCCGGGGTGGGTGTCATAGCCAATCAGGTTGCTCAGAGCGCTAGATGAACATCAGGGTATTAGCCGATGTTCTAATTAACCTTGGAGCTCCGAGCGCCCGCCCATCATTTTCCCAACCGCCCCCGCCATTCATGCTTCATTTCACCATGATCCTTTCATCCTTCCATCCCTCCCACTCACCTGAAGAGTGGTGGCAGCACCATAACACAGCACAGCTCCTGTGAAGTTCATTGGCAACCATGGAAATGGAAAAGGGGCTACAATTGGAGCCTCGATTCCATTTCCATGGTGGCAATGTTAAATTAGTATTTCTTTGAACGAATGGGTGGCATGATCTGTTTCAAAGAAATAAATACCTATTAGCACCCTGGCATGTAAACCGGATGCTAATAGCCATACCGGTGAGTTACCCTGGCCATACCAGGTGGTAAAGTCCTGGGGCCCTTGTTAGAGGCTCTTGATTTGCTCGGTCCAGTCATATGCATTGTAAGTGTCTAGTTGACTGTCCCAGTAAACTAAAGACACTATAGGATGGTGCCCATAATAACACTATCGAGCATAGGAAGTGTTTTGAAGATCCAACAAGGTTCATCACGTGGCAAGGTTATATCTCACGACATACGTCACAGAGGAGAGACGCCAAAAAGAAAGTAAAGTCTCTGTAGATGCGGGAGCTATGGAGTCAAAGTCAGAGGTTTCCCAACACAAGGTGAGTTGATTTCCCTTCCCGTTTGTACTTCCTCAGTTTCGCCACAGAGATGTAAAGAATAGGAATTGCCTTTCCACTGTAGATAGCCGTGTCTCATTAGAGAGGAGTGGGCTTTACTTATTGCTAGTCGCTTGTTTGAAATGCACATTTCTGTTTTTCAACCTAGGTACGTGTTGCCACCTCACATTGCAATAACAAGTAAGAAATTAAGGCACTGCTAAAGTGCGCCAGAAATGGATGCAAAATCACATCCTGATTTAGCAAATTTAGAAAATATGTGCCATTCAAACTAATATGGAGGGGTAATTCAGTCTTTTAAATCCTTGGCAGATTAACTTTAGGAATGGGAGGCTCTCCAGTTTGAGCCAAACACACAGAAGAAGCTGGCACCAGGAGAAACAAATACAAGGCATGTCTTTCCTTTCAAAGGGTAGTGCAATATATATTAATAATGCACTTGCTGTTATTAAGAAGTCAAAACAACTAAGACCTTCTTGCAGATACATCATGTGGCAAATTGTGAATCAAGGAAGAAACCTTGAATATTTGGAATTCTAGGATTGCTGCATTAACCACCTCCAACTGGTCACATAAAAAATAGAACTACTAATCTGAATAGACCGAAGGGACAATCGATCAGGTATAGGAAAAATGTTGTGTCCCAACTGAATGAAATGGAAGGAGATATAAACTCCTGTGCAAAGCTCTAATTGGCGAGAGTGACTATCTCCTTTTTTCCAGTCTTACTTTTGGACTCTTTGATCACATATATGATGTATATAGATACATTGTTTAGGAGGTGATGCTATTTACGCATAGATGAGAAAGTGTTTTCCGGATACATGAATCCATATTGGTATTTGGAAAATAAAACAAAATAGTGATGTTCAGTAAGAAGGTTTGTACTCATATAGATAATGGTTGATAAGTCCAGGTGCAGTAAGATACCCTATATCCGGCCACTTTTAAACATCTTTGCTGAGTTCAATTTAAACTATCACTCTTACGCTGATAACACGCAAATCATTGCCAGGCTTAAGAATCCAGCTGAAGCAATTAATTGAGTTTTAGCCTGTGCACAAAAAATAAAAAACTGGATGTTGGACAATAAGTTACAACTTAACCCCTCTAAGACAGAGATTATAGGTTGGTTGACTTTCAATATTGTGTTCCCTGTACAGCCATCTTTGATGCCCCAACCACTTTCTCTGCTCAAGTTATTTAAAAACTAAGGTTGCGACTTGCAGGAAAATGTATGCAACTTACATATCAGTTAAGTTGTAAAATCAATTTATTACCAACTCAAACTTCTGAGACCTCTCCTGCCACTAATTGCAAAACCAAACTGCCCGGCAGTTGCTGGGACCCCAGTAAATTCCAGATGAATTTACTTTAATGCTCTTTTCATGGTTATCCTGACTGGCCAGATACACCGCCTCCATGTTGCTCAGAATGCCGTGATCTGACTAATTTTGGGTCTTCCCAGATCTCCCTCAATCTCACCATATCGCAGAAATCTCCATTGCAAGATCCTCTGTTTGTGTTTAAGTGTATTCATGGCATAGCCCCTAGTTACCTTTCCTCAAAAATCTCTTCTTACCATCTGAGTCCCCCCCTCCACTCAGCCAATCAAAATCTCTTGACCATTCCCTCTTCTTGATGTGTGTCTTGTGGTGGCAGAAGTTTCTCCATTAGCGGCCCCTGAGACGGGAATTTGCGGCCCACCAATCGCCATAAAATAAACTCTCTGTCTCTATTCAGAAAGAAGTTGAACCAATATCATTTTCAATAATCCTCGTCTTCTTGAGTGGTTGCTGTTTCCATCCTCTATCATGTTTTCTAATATCTGTGCATAGGTGCTGTTTCTGCTTGGTTTGTCTTGGACATGTGCATTATTAATCATAAAATCAATCAAATCAAATCACCCTTATCCGGGTGTCTTGGAGTATTCAAGTAGATTTGCACATCTTCATTAGTCATGATAAAATTGAAATTAAGCAAATTCCATTTTGTATGCGCAAAAATATGATGAAAAACATCATTGAAAACATGGGTCATCTTTTATCAGTACAAAGTCCATTTATTATTATTAGTTTCATTGCTGCAATTACCACAAATTTGATGGTGGTTCATGAGTGAATTTGAAATCACTGCACGCAGTGAACATACTGTGCAAATCTCTCATGAAGTAACACTACATTTTTCATATCTAATGAAATGTTGACGCATCAAGCTAAGGTGGTTATATTGTCACTGATGTTGTAAATATCATGAATTCCGTGAAACGTTCAATAGCTCGAACATCTGAAGATGGTGGTTAATCTTTATCAGGACCTATAGTCCCTTTTATTATTATTAGTTTCAGCGTTAAACTGTTGGTGCAATCAATGGAAGTTTTTAGAGAATTTGAGATTAATAAGCAGTAAACATGGAGAATAACAAATTGATACTGTAGCAGTGTCAGGGACTTGACCCAATTAAGCGGGAATAGAGAGCCCACCCAGACGGGGAGCAGAGCCTTCCAGGATTTTACCAGCACCAGTCCGGCCTCATAGGTGGGGTGGGGGAGTTGGAAGGGTCCCAGTCTCTGCCCCCCCGTGTGTGATGTGTTGAACATGCTGCCACTTTCAATCAAGCCATATATTTCAACCCCATTGCTGGTCCGAGTTCATTATGTCGCGTTCAGAAATACAAAGACCAATAAACCTTGCATCGACCTGATACTGGCGCAATCTGGATGGAGAGACCGGAGGTCTTCCCAATTAAGCACCCGCATTAAGATCTCCGCTCGCCACGCTGAAGCAAATACACTAACTTCGGCATGAGAAAGAAGTCAGACAGAACAAGTGCGACAGTATCCCATCCACAAAACTGCATTCCATTGCAGCACACAAAAAAGGGCGGGGGAAAACAAGGGCTTATCAAGTCTTTCTACATAAAAGCCCACCCCTGAAGAGATGTACAGATTGGCCCGCAAGGTCGGGTAGGGAGACAGGCCAATTAAGGGGAGGGAAAAGGTCATGAACAGGAAGGGAGGGATATCAAAATCTGGGTCATGAAAAGCAGAGTGAGGAGTGTTTGTGTGAGGTCAGGAGAGGAGGTGGACTCGGAGACCAAGCAGAGGAAAGAAGGTGGAGCGCAGCATTGATGCGATTGTGATGGAGATAATTGAAGGTGAGGTGTTGGTGTTTAGTGAGAGTGGTACCAATGTGTAAGAGTGAGGCTGGGAGTAAGTGCTTGTTGGGTAGAGTGAAAAGTGTAGAGAGAGAGGGTGAGGAGGGGGAGAGATGGGAGTGAATGAATGAGAGAAGGGGGAGTGTAGAGAGGACAGTAGAGGTAGAGAGGGGTTGGAGAGAATGGAGGTGAGAAAGAAAAGGGAGAAAGAGAGGAGAGTAGGGAGAGGAGCATTGGACAGGGAAAAAGAAGGGCAAGAGTAGAATTGAGTGGAGACCAGGACTATCAGTGAAATGAGGGAGAGATTATGTAGGAGGGAAATAACCTGGGTGCTTGTGGAAGCACAGCATTGACGACCATCAAGGGGTGTCATTGGATAGGGAACTCCTTACAATAACCCCAGAGGCAGTCAGATTGAGAAGGCCATGGCCTGGGGTCAGATTGAGAAGGCCATGGCCTTTACACTCTCTTGACAGTCAGCTATTAGGTAGTAGTTGATATCTGTTGATGGGTCTAGGAAAGTCTGGGCTAGAGACACGGGAGCCTAGGGGAGTGCAATAGAGGGATGCCCACTAGTACAGCCCCAGATCTGGAGCACTATCCATAGAAACCTGCACATCTAATATTGTTCAGAAATAAAAACCATTGAATCACACCATGGTATCTGTGAGTTTGTCTGGTCACATGTGGCAACATGTTAATATAAAGTGACTACATCATCACACATATTGGATACATCTGATACTATGTGATGACCTATTTTATAGACCTGGTCCAACACAAAAATGTACATGTGGGCAATGAGACAAGGCGGGACCACATTTTAGCTGGAGTGGCCGTACGACTGAATGCCATTTTATTATGACATTTCTCAGTTAGTAAGATTTCTTATTTATGTATCTGATGTATGTTAGGAAAATGTCACTTACCGCTATTTTACCTCTATATTTGTGGACCCCCCAACTATTTGCTTTTGTTTCAGCCTCATGTCCTGATTTTCTGCCAGTGAAGCACAGCCTTCAGCTGCACTCCACTGGGCTTTCGCTCATTGTTCTGGGGAAACTGACTTTTCCTTCTGACAGTCAGTACAGGGAAATAGTGTGTCCCTTAGTCTTATTACTTTGTTGCCACTTTTGGCAACTGTATTTCAGTGCGCAAAGTATATTACAGTACCGCGCAGTGGTATCCTTGCGTTTTCAGGCCCTAGACATCCCTTAAGGATTGTTTGGTAACTGGACAATGTGCCTAGGAGTAGACTGGTGGCAGCAGGAGCCTTTTCAGGTGTCTTTATTAACTTTTACTGAGCCATGCAGCGCTTACAGCATGTGGCTCATGAATGTGGCTAGTGTCCGTCATGGCTCTGCCATGAGGTATTTTATCTTCTCCTTTGGCCATTTTGTCCTTTGGCCTTTCCCTTGCTCTTTGTGACCTGGGGAGTCCTTATTTGGACATGCACTCTCCCACTAAAGTCAGCACTTTTCACAGGTTAATGCATGTCACGTGTGTGGGTACCCAGGAAGTGGGCTGGGACTGTCTGGTCTCAATACACACTGCCAGTGCCAGGATTTCTCGTGTGCACGAGAGCATGAGAGCTGCAGTGGTCCCTGATTGGACCACTGCTACCATGCACGAGTGGGGCAGATCTCCTCATTGGCCAGCTGGGTGCGAGCAGTTCCTGGACTTTAGGATATGAGGAGGGGTGCTGAGTGCAGACCCGCAGATCACCCTTAGGTCTGAATCGACCTATACACAAAGCCAAGTATCCTGAGAAGCGAAGCAGATCCAAGGACTCTCTGCAACCACACAGAGAAGGCTTGGCACCATGAGCCCACTGCTGTCCAGGTAGAACCCTGATTTGTGCTTGATCTCTGAAGATCTGTAAAGGTGCTTCAACCCTTTTCAGTGGTGGTCCCAATCAGTCTCAACGCCTTCTTGGGGCCCTGAAAATGAGCCTTCTCAGAAGTGTCGTTCGGCCCTCCAGTGGACGGACCACCTTGTACCTTGGCACCCGTGCTGGAGCGTTGCTAGAGCGAGTTTTGGGTTAAGATTTGACAGAACCTCAGTTTACACTGCAAAGCATCTATTCGCCCCAGTCATGAGTATCCACCTGAAACTCTCCTCTCTTCGCACCTGGGTCCCATCAGCCCTTTGACTGCCCCTGCAAACGTCCTGCCAACCTTGTTAACGAACATCCGTCTGATGAAATATGTGTCTGCTGCTATCTTCGCATCCACCTTCATCCTTCTGTCCCCCACCCCTGACTGTACCACCAAATCTTCTCTCAGCAACCTCCATTTGGACATTACCAACAACCTTGACATTCTTGCCCCAGTCATGAGTATCCACTTGAAACCTGCTTCCAAACGTAACACCGGGTACGACTCTGAACTTGCAGCCCTGAAACGCAAGTGCAGAGCTGCAGAAGGAAGTTGCAAACTTTAAGCTCATTCTCTGACAAACTGGCATGCTGCCTGCGCCAAAGGCAATACAGATTCTCTATCCATACCAAGAAAAGGGCCCACATGCAGGCACGGGTATCGGGTGCATCCAACAACACGGCTAACTCTTTAAAATCTGCAAGGAATTTTCCAACACATCCGCAGTCTCCTCTTCCCCTCTTCTGTCCCAGGCCCTCTGCAACGCACTGGCCACACACTTCACCACTAAAACTCTTTACATCCTGGACACCCTTGCTACCCTCACACCTGACCCTTCCCTCACTCCCTTGCCTCCGGCAGCTTCACATCCTCCTTCTTCCTCTCTCTCCTCCTTCTCCCATGTCACACGGAAGAAGTCACCAGAGTTGTCTGCTCCATTAAGGTCTCTTCCAAACAGGTTTCTCCTTGCTCCTCCAGAAGCATCAAGGACAACATTGGCTCTGTTGCCTCTGTACCCCCTGAGCTCTGCAACCACTCTTTTGCCACTGGATCTTTCCCATCCTCCCTTAAGCACTCCCTTGTGCACCCCCTCCTGAGAAAACCTTCAGCAGACCGTACCTGTCCAGCCAACTACCGCCCTATTTCTATAACCCCTTCCGTGGGAAACTGCTGGAGAAGCTGGCCTTTGCACAACTTATCACACACTGAACTTGCTGGTGGTTGCCATGATCATCAATCTGGATTCCGAGCGTCCAGAGGCATGAAAACTGCCCTTCTGAACACCTGTGAAGAACTGCTCACATCTCTGGACTCTAACTCTCCAGCTGTCCTCATCCTACTCGATCTATCCTCTGTCTTTGATATGGTTAACCATTCTATCCTCATAAAACAGCTCCATGATACCCTTGGTATCTCAGAGTGGGCACTGGACTGCCTTACCTCCTTCCTAACTGACTGTTCATCCAAAGTCTTTTTGGGCACTTTCTCCTCACCTACTTCCTTCTCCACCTGTGGTGTCCCCCAGGGCTCTTCAACACTTACCTTGCTCAGCTAGCACTCCTCATTTCCTTCTTCTCTGTCAACTTCCACTGCTATGCAGATACCACATAACTCTTTTTCAAACTTCCTGCTGAACCGCTTTCATCTTCCATCATCCCTGTCTGCCTATCTGCAATCCAGTACTGGTGCACTTCCAACGATCTCTACCTGAATGCCAGCAAGACAGAGATCATTCCCATTGAGACCCTGTTCCCTCTTTTTTCTCCTCTCTCTCTAGCCATCCTCTATGGGCTCTCCCCCTGCTCCTTCTTTTGGAGTCAGAAACCTTGGAGTCGTCTTCGTCTCCTCTCTCTCCTTCCTCCCTCACACTTAGGGCATTGCCAAGAAGTCCCACTTTCAACTCTTCCTTCTCAAAGGAATTCTCCCTTTTCTCACTTCCCACCAGAAGCTCAATGTTACCCGAGGCCTGGTTCTCTCTAGGCTTGACTACTGCAATAGCATTCTCCTGAATTTACCTTCTTCCACTCTACTACCCCTCCAGCTAATCCAGAATGGGCAGCAAGACTTATCCTTGGCCTTAAGCACAGGGACCGCATCTCTCCTGCCCAAAAAACCCTTCACTGGCTCCCGGCTGCGGAACAGATTAAATTAAAATTCCTCTGCATCATTCAAAAGGCTGCCTGGGGTCTGCGACCACGCTATCTGCAACTTTCTCTTACTAAATAGTCTCCTTCTAGACCTCTGCAGTCCTCTAGTACCAGCTCTCTGAGTGTAAAACAAATAGCTAAACAGAGGGCCGGAAGCCGATCACTTTCTTCAGCTGGCTCCCGCTTATGGAACAGCCTCCCCCTTCCTCTTTGTCTTGAGCAGGACTTAATCAAATTCTGAAAGCTCCTCAAGACTTTCCTCTTCACCTCCTCCTTCCCTTGTTCCCTTCTCTGCTAATTTCACAGTCGCTGTGATTGGTGGGCAGGTCCCTTATGTATCGTTTGGGGACCTGGCCTCCCATATCCAATCACCCCAGTCTCTGCCGACCTCGCAGCACTTGCCTCGGCACCCACCGGCCTCAATCCTGTAGGCTCTTACCTTCTACCTAATGTGGTGCCAGGCCACATAGCACTTACCATACTATGCACTTCATTTGCTACCCACCCATGGACATGGACATTACAGCACTCCCCCCAACCCCCACTTCTCCTCTTCTCGCTGCACTTGCACATTCTGAATACTCACAAAGCATAGTAGGTTAATCTTTATCTTCCACTGTATTCATTGCTTTCAATCCCATGTTCCCTATCTGTTGCCCTTTGGGCGCTTTGAAACAGAATTGACTTAAGGTATAAGCGCCTAACAAATGCGCAATAAAACAAAAAATAAAACAATCCCTACTGCCTTGATCCGCGAGAGAGAAGCGAGTTTCAGTCTGTGAAACTTGTATGCTCCTGCGACACTATGCGACTGTGGCACATGCTGCTGGTGGCGTTCCCACTTTTCTCTAAGTGTCCTGAGACCAGCTGCATCAGTGCTTTCTTTGTCCTGCATTCGTGATGAGAGATGTAAACCCCTCATGTAAATGTAGATGTAAATCTACATTTGTAGATTTAAATCCAGATGTAAATCAGACCAGCATCCTCATCTACAGCACCTGTGCATTTTGAAGTGTAACCAAGGAGGGGATTTATTAATCCAGGTGACCTTATTCAAACCTACCAAGTTTCAACCCGGATTGAGCTAAGGGTGGTGAGTAATCATACCACTTACCGGTGGCCCTTAGTTCATCCATACCATTTTTATGCATGAAGGATCCCTTGAGGTCTTTGCCTTGACTTGGGTGGCTCTTGCTTCCTATAGTCGTCCGAAAGTAGTGGACAGCTTTGTTCTCTGTAGCAGACCCGCATCTGACTCCTTACACTCCAGTGTCCTCTTCTAACTTTTCCTTCCCATTTAAGTTTTTCTTTTGTGAGCTTTATGCATTGACGAGCGCTTTTACGTGCAAACATAACATTGAGCACCAGGCTCCAATGTCCGTAAGGCTGAACTTCTTAAAGTCGGGATATCCATTTCTAGAGTTGGGCATTGTGATGAAGTTTGTTTGCTTTCCCTCCATAGAGGTTTTGGCAGGAATCCGCACTTTACCGCATTGACTGGAAAGTGACTGTATATATAGTACAGTTTACATAGTGTGTGTTTAAGTAGTAGTATTACCGTGTTCTTCATTGTTCAATTGTATCTGTTCTGGGCCTAATAAAGTGTATGTTTTTGATATATTACTGTCTAAGAGTAATTCTTGTCCTATTGTGTGTGCTCATCCAAGACCTCAGATAACCCCCACTACCCCTGGGGCTCTGACTGCTCTCCAAGCTACCTTGAATTTTCCTGGCTAACTTCGCAAAGGTGTTTCTTGTTTCACTAAACAAGGGTGGCCTCCTGAACATCTGTTCACCAGAGCAGAGTTCCGTGTACAGCGGTGGGATACAAACTGAAGTACTTGGGTGTTGCATACTGATGTGGCACTGGATTACATTCACACAGTAACACAGTGGGCCTCATTACGACCCTGGCGGATGGATCATGGTGCTAATAGCACCATGGTCCATGCCGGTAACTCTCCGACTCCGCCATGGCGGAATGGGGAATTACCACCCCATTCCGAGGTTGGCGGAGTGGTAATTCCCCCTTCCGTCATGGCCCTTCCCCATTCCCATTTTTGCCCCATAGGGCATAATGGGAATGGGGAAGGCGCTAAGTACGGTGCCACAAATTGCGGCACCGTACTTAGCACCAAGGTCCCTTTGCGGCATGGTTTTTAACGCCTGCAAAAAGCAGGCGTTAAAATCACCATCCCGCAAAGGGACCTTGTAATCAGGCGTTAAGGGTCGGCGCCGTTTACGGCGACGTAAGACCCTTAACGCCTGACTCGTAATGAGGCCCAGTGACTTTTGTTAGCCAGTAGTTGTAAACCACTTAACATGTAATGGAATCAGTCACTGCTATGACTTTGAGTGCTTCTAGATCAGAAACATTAAGAAAGCTATGTGCAGAAAGGGGCATGACTGCCCCTGGCACAAAAGCTGAGCTAATCCAAAAGATCATGGATTGGCAAGAAAGTAGGATTGTACCTCTTCCCTCTTATGATAGTGCAGAAGGTGGCTGCTCCAGGTAGGATTCATGATGTGGCTGTTGCTGTTATTATAGAGATAGAGAAAACAAAAAGATACTGAACATCCGTTGGAGCTTGCCAAGCTTCAAGCTGCCAACAGCGCCTCAAGGGAATCTGGAAAAGGGGTTTGTTCCTCCTCACATTATAGATTTCCCAAAGATCTGCTCAGTGTGTATGATGAGAAAAATGACATCATGAACTGGCTGACTGCTTTTTGTATGCTTGTGAAGTGCACATGCATCCCTTCAATACAGGAAAACAACAACCAATTTACTCTTTGCTCGTATATTATAGCTACCACATGAATAGAGATCATTCCAGAGTGTGAGCAAAACTGTTTCCCAGTCCACATGGGCCTGCATTGTGGTTGCCAGCATTTTCTGCATTATTTCTTATGAGTGTTTGTAAGTTGTACAAATAGTAAAGTGCATGTTTTCTTTTAATGAATATTGTTTGTGTCATTTATTGTGGGGTGGTTTCTAAGAAGGCTTGTTTCTGGATTGTTGTGCATTGGAAGTGGGTTATTTGGACTTTTTCCAAAGGTCTGATGAGCTTTTACCACTCAAGATCCCCACCACTCCACATCACCACAATACCGCTCCAAACCACCATCACTCCACACACCACCCCACCACTCCACCTCCCTAATACACCCCCTCAGTCAGCACTGCCATACCCCAACTCCATGCCACCAATATGCAACTCCACCACACTTCATATCTTGACACATCAAAAGCCAGCTCCATTCCCCCACAACACACCTCCATATCAGTCCACACCTCCACTTCGCACCACTACTCCACACATCACTTTGAAGCACTTTACTTGTGGATAAGCGCTCTACAAATAAACAATTACACTTAGAAATACAATTACAATTACGGAGTCCCGTGGAGAGTCCCAGTCTGCCCCAGATTCTTTTGCGAAGAGGAGCTGCTGTGACAACCTGTGATTTCTGTTTTGTGTTTTTGGCCGATTAAGTCAGAGACTTCCTCAGTGAGACTCCACCTTAAAAGGTGTAGGCGTGCACGGAGCGCCGCACGGAGTCCCATGGAGAGTCCCAGTCTGCCCCAGATTCTGTTGTGAAGAGGAGCTGCTGCGACAACCTGTGATTTCTTTTTTGTGTTTTTGGCCCTTTAACTCAGAGACTTCCTCAGTGAGACTCCACCGTAAAAGGTGTAGGCGTGCACGGAGTCCCATGGAGAGCCCCAGTCTGCCCCAGTCCGCCTCGTAGCAAGGAGCTCTGAGTAGTAATGGCGGGCCCACAGACTCGGCGGCGAATGCTACTTGAACAGCGTGGTATAAAAACGGACACGGACTTGGACAAATCACACGCTGCATTTGCTGAGGTAAGCGAGGAGTTCATAGCTCTGGATTTCCAACAAAGTCCATTGAAACAGACTCACTGTGTTCCCTCGCTGCTCACGTTAGCAAAAGCTTGTGCGTCTGTGAATAGGTAATGGAGAAAATTTGATCTTACACCTGTGGTGCTGTTGAGGGTGGAGACCACAGTGGAACATGTCTTCGGAGTCCCAGACTCAGTCCTGGCTCTCTCCTGTGAGCCTGTTGTCGCACAAGACGAACTTATGAAATCAAATGTGTCGAATGCGATGTCTGTGAATGTGGATCACGGGGAGGATATTGGGGTTGTTTTGGCCCCCGCCCTGGACTGTGACAGCGCAATTGAAGTGAATACGGCCTCTTTTCAATCCCCGTTTGACATCCCAGACTTTGAGCTACTACAAATTCAAGTTCCAGCAGAAACAACATGTAAACACATTCGTTTTTGTTCCTCCGATATTATCGGTAGAGAAACATTTAGAACTTTCACAATTGTGCGACCTAAAACGTACAAATATTGAGAAAGCACAAGTAGCATACCATAATGCTCGAGCAAATTAAGTACTGGCCAAGGTTCCCATAGTGGATCGAACAGATGCTCTGTCGATCCACCCACCGCCTGGGGCATGGGCAGCTAAAAGGATAAGTTCCTACACAAGCACAAACCTATCAGCCACCAGTCGCATGCCTGTTGCTGTAAATGGAAACACTTCTAATGTAGCATCAGCAACCGGTTTGCTGCTCCCCTGGGGGCCCTGCGCTCACGGTGGGCGCGCGGCCGGCGGGGCAGTTTGGTCTCTGTTCTGGGCCCCCATTCTGCTCTTCTTAAATTGATTTTGATTCTCCCCACATCCTCACATTGATTAGAAATTCAATTCTAATTAATGGTTGTGCTCTCCATCATTGACTTTCTTGTCCGTGTTCTATACTCTTTTGATCTCACACACGGCTCTCGAAGTCTGCATGCTAATTGTTTTCCCGTTTCTGTTTTCCCCTCTCTATTTACAGTGTTTGTTGACACCCACTGTGTGAAACAGAAACACACCTTTACGTACTAAATTGGCAGAACACTCAGGGACCCTCACATCGATGGCCACATCCCCGAGCACCATTTGGCTTGCATTTTTTCCTTGCACTTTGAAGAAGACCATGCATAGGTGACAAGTGAAACAATTGCAAGGTAAACCACGATACAGCTCTATTAAGAGTATGGGGGTGTGTGACACACTGTCACATTATGGTTAGGATATTTTTGATCACAATTGTAACAGAAAGAACGATATAGATACAACATTGTCTAAGGACACATATATGTCTGTGTTCACAGAGAAAAACAGCACCAGTATTAAGAAGGAAATTTCCATTTGGGGTGGTCCTGATAGAACCACATAAAGACATTGTAGTGGAAGTCAGCAGAATACAGTCAGGGTGAGAGAATCTTGTTACACTAACCCAACATGAGATGATACTATTTGCTTTAGAGGGTAATCCAGTGTGAGACCTAAAAAAACTTGTAATTATGCATACTGACTCTTGACCCACCAAGGGGTGGACATGAGAGTATAGCATAGCCTTATTTTTTAACTTTTCTCTAACTCTCTTTCTCAAACTGAGATTTTATAATTCTTTCATTATGTGTGTTGCTTTTTCATCTTGGGGTGGCGTTTTTGGTTGGCCAACAGTACTCAATAACATTACCCTTCTAAGAATGTCAGGGTGAGCACATTGTCTCCCTTGTTAAAAAATGGGTGGATTAACCCAGATTGGACTATGCCTAGATTATTTTTTGGGGCATGGATATGACAAAGCAGTATGTGAGGTTCATGGGAGCCAGGATACATGTTCAGGAAAGTATGGAGGATATGGTAGAGAAAGATTGTAAACACTGTTTTCTCTCTCTCTCTTTCCCTTTCCCCTGTCTCTCCTTTGTTGGTACAAGTGGCTCTCCTGGAAACATCTTTTACAGAAATTTGGTATCCTGAAAAGTGGAAGAAACTATACACTGAACATTGGATAATGTTTAACTCACACCAACTTGATTTCTCATAAGAAGAACTGTTTGTTTTTTGTATTGTATATGTCCTGATGAGGTGTACCAGATGGAACTTGTATAGGCCGCTCTGGTTGCCCGAAACTCGAGTCGACATCACCATAGAGCCCACTCCTACCAGAGTTGGCTCTAACTTGGGTTCACACAGAAAAAATGTGGTAAATCGACATATGTTCAAGAACAACCTTTTTGTAACATTTACCCTGTCTTTGGCTTTCAAAAACATTGCCAACTAGGCCTTTTTTGAGCAAACAAGGTACAAACCCAATTGTATGGGGCGTGCTGATTACAGAACAAAATTATCAAAACTGCGACCTTTGCACAAGTACGAATGGTGTTTTGTATGTGAGAAATGATGTGTGAGATGTGAGTTTTTGTTGGTGTGATACATGTGTTTTTGAATCATTGACTTGCTTATGAAAACTTTTTTATAGATGTGATATTAATGTGTTTTAATGCGATTTTCTGTAATAGAAATTTATAATTATGTTTGATTAATGAATACAATAAATGAATTCCTGCACACACTGCCTTTTGCCTAGAACCATACCCTTTAAGGAGGGTTGTTCGTTGGAAGGGATTATGTTGCGTCCCAACGCATGAATTTTACTATTAATAATTGGAGAGTGTTCCACCTATTTACGGATATTTGCAGTTTTTGTAAGGGGGTGACGAAACGCTGCCATTAAAGCCCCAAGGAGTAAAACCTCAAAGACTAAACAATCTGTAAGAAATCTAACAACCCCTCAAAAACTGGGTCTCTTTGAAAGTACTGAAGAGAAAAAAATACAAGGGCAACACCCAGTTATAAATTCAAAGTCTCAGGAAGAATCACATCTAAGAGATCACCAGGCAACAATTCATAAACAAAATCCTAATAAACGCACTCGGCTTGACTCAGACTCTCATTCAAGTGTTGCTGAGAGGGCTCAATTGACTTATGTGATCTCTCAACCTACTCCATCGACTCGGATGATTCTAAGAGCTTAAAAAGCTCTTCAAATGCAGATAACTGTTCCCTTAATGAAGTTGACACAAAAGTGAAGATATTTAGAGGTTCCAGTGATATACACCATGCGGACGCAGTTCGCCACAAACAAAAAGCTATCTTGTTGCCAAATATTCACTCAAAGACACCTATCCGAAGTTCCAAAGCTGCCACGACAAGACCTTCACCCACGGCAGAGAGAGTGGCAAACAAACCGTGTTTAAATTTGAATCCAAAAATGACATCTGCACAAACGAAAAATCAAAAAGCACTAAAAGTAAGAGCCGGACCAGAGCTCAGTGTGAAAACGAGCTCAACGGCGTGGAAGATTCAGGTAGAAAATCTCTTCCCAGATGACAACAAAGTCAATCTCAATAGAAGAAATGCGATGAGGCTATTGCACAATATTCCTTCACTGCGTACAATCAATACAGATGATATAATGATTGTAGAATATATATCAGAAGACTCCGCTGACAAAGTCTTTCTGCACATAAAGTCAACGGCAGTGAAAAAACTATTTTCGCAGCAAAAGACGAGATCATATTGTACGGCTTTGATATACAAGTCGAGAGGGGTCAGTCTAAACCTCGAGATGTCAGCCCGAGGCAGCCAAACGGATTCAAATTAACAAATGATTCAAGATGGGCGGCGTTGAGGCGACAATTTAACTTGAAATCTGTAAGGACATCACCGGCTTCATGGCAGCGAGAGAATGAGGGTTATCCCAGGAGGCGTGGCTTCCAAAGTAAACACCAGACGTAACTAGCACAATCCTGTAGAGAAGAACCAAGTGGGTTAATTTCATGGAATACAAGAGACTTCCACCACCTGTTTCAAGACTTTCCTATACCGTTGACAAATAACTTTGCGATATGCCTGCAAGAAACTTGGATGCGCAACACTCTGGTAAAAGACGGCTATTCTATTCTGTTAAACGAAGCAGGAAAAAATAAGCACAACCATTTTCTGGATTGTTAACAATGGTGAATAATTCTCATGGGTGGGTGGTTAAGCAAACTTTTAATCCAAATATTTTTGTGCAAGGAACCTTGCTGCAAATGCATATTGGAAAAGCTCAAACAAAATATCTTCTACTGATTAATACTTACTTGAATCCAGCTATGATTTCATCAGCACGATACATCAATGCAACGACCTCCATAATTGACCCTTGTCTAACAAATCGTTTAGACCTCACAATAATAATCTGTGGAGATTTAAATTTTTCATGGTTCGAAAGTCAGAATACAAGGTCAAGGACATCCATGTAGAACTTTTGAGAGGCGAGAAATTGTGAAATGATAAATGGGAAAATAAAAGGTGATATTCCTGCCGGATACACCTGGCACAGAGACACAAGCCAAAAAATCTTAGACTATATCTGGATTTCCACCTCATTATGGTCAAAACTCAATTGTTTGTACTAGGGCGAAATGCATGCCCGGTTGAAATAAATCAAGGTGGCAATAGACTAAGAATAAACTACTTTCAAATAAATATGCTAAGACAAAGCATGGCTGTGAGTTCCATTTCTGCATCTCCAAGAATAAACTATTCACCATTACTTCAGCAATTTTGTACATATATGGCTAATGCAAATAGCCCTTTACAATCAAAATGTATGTGTTCAGCGCTATGGTGAGCCTTGAGAAAAAAAACCAGAATAAAGACATCAGACAGATTTAAAAAAAGGAACTGGAAGAGATGTTCCAAAAGCAATCAAAAAACATTAAATGAAATATCACAATTGGCTCAAATCATTCAAACTAATAAGAGACCAAGAATGTGCTGAACTGGTGCTTAGATTGGTTACTCAACATGAAGCCAGAGAAATTTGGAAAATTCTCAATAAGGGTTCATTATGTCAAGATGCAAAATTATTGATTGGAATAAACCCCTTCAGTATGGGAAGAACATTTTTCAACCGTCTTTAATGACACATTGATGTACAAACAGCTACAAATCCCAGATTACTCAGAGCCATGGGATGTATGTGAATTGAGACAAAACCTTGCAACAATGATCCAAAAGCTAAAAAATTCATGTGCAGCAGGACCCGATGGGTTGACCAATTTAATGTTGAAGGAACTGTTTCAGCTCATATCGATTTCAAAGGAAATTCCAACATCCTGGAAATCAGCAGTGATTATTCCTATATTTAAGAAGGGCAATAGGGACAATCCTAGCAACTACCGCCCTATTGCCCTACTGGATATAATAGGCAAGATTGTTGCCACTTGTTTACAACAGAAACTAACAGCATGGGCATCTGCAACTGGTTTGTTGGACTGCAGACAAACAGTCTTTACCAAAGAAGTTGGAAGTGAAGTAAATCTACTAATAGTAAATGTATTGAAGCTTGAAGCTTTTAAGTCCCATAAGAAATTATTCATTTTGTTCACTGATATGCGCCAAGCTTTTGACACAATCAACCGTAGAAAACTATGGGGGAACTATCATCATGGTCATGCCCGCCTGCTCTACTCCATCCATTGATGGTGCCGCACAATGCAACATCCATCAGAGTTCGCTTAGATGAAAGTGGTCATCTGACAAACAAAGTAACAACAACAACCAAGGGTGTAAAACAGGGCTGCCCCTTAGCAGCACTATTGTTTAAACTATTCATCTCAGATATCTCAGGAGCTTTAAATAAGGCCCACCGTTTTCCACCAAAATTAAATGGCCAGCAAATCAGTTGGGCCTTTTATGCTGATGACATTGTTTTGTTCGATTTAACCCAAATTGGCTTACAGCGGCTGCTAACAAATCTTGATTCCAAGCAAATGATCTCTCAATAAACGCTGGAAAAATCTAAAATCATAGCAATTGGTACATCGAGCCAAAGAAGAGTCAAACTTTTACTTGGACAGCTGCACGTGAGATAATAGAGTCTGTCTGAGTAATTCGATATTGGGGCGTACAAATTAACAAATCTGTCAGGGAATGGGATTGGGTGGCAGATTTGAAGCACTGCATGTCTGTATTTGCTATGCAAGGTCAAAAGTTGCATTTCGAATATGGTAAATTCACGCTATCACCGATAAGATCCTTCTATACCCAGAAAGTTATCCCTGCAATAATATACGGGGCTGAGGCAAGTTGGAATATCAATCATCATCTATGGGCAATATTAGAGGGTCAATTCAGGAGACGGGTGCTGCGATTACCTCCCAGAATCTCTATTGTGGCAATAAGGCATGAATTAGGGCTAGAGCCTCTTCATGGAACCATACAACGGAAATCAATAGCAGCTCTACGTAAAATGCATCTATCTGAAGATGCTCCACCGTGTGGGATATTTGAGTCAACCACTCAGAATCCTCATTCAGGAATCCTGTTGATCTGGGCTAATAAAATCAAGAAAGTCTTGGATCTGCAGATATATCATGACAAACTGTGCTGGCAACTCCACAAATGGCAAAGAAAAAATTAAGACAGTGGAATTAGATCCTGAATAATGAAGTTTGTAATAACATGGTGACATCACTTTACACAGGAGTGTCTGATAACGGCCTGGACAATTTACCAAAATATCTTGCAAGATTTCCTTTGAGACCACATTGCAATAATTTTTTTGAGGCTTTGCCTACATGCTTACAAAACGAAAGAGATGTTGTGGATAAAACATGACAAAGGTACAAAAGACAACCTATGTAGATTCTGCACAATGATCGTTAAAACATTTGATGATCGAATGTGTCAAAGTAAGTACCCAACCATAATTTTTCTTGAGGGGATGTGCACCGCTAGGCGATTACATTAAGGATTGGTGGTTCAGGTTGTTGTCAGATAACAATGTCATGTTAACCTGTGCAGTGGTCGATTTTTTAGAAAAGATCTTGGACCACGAAACAGCCTCTTGATAGCCTAATTGGGGCTCCTCGGAGAAAGGATCAGGACTTAATGAATGATGATATGCTGTGTGATGGTCTTAAGAGGCGTTGGGTGGTAGAAATAATGAGGGAATGTGAAAAGATCTTAACAGATGTAGGGAGGTTCTGATTTGATTTGTAATTAAAGTTTGTATAAACTAAATGTTACAATAACATTTTATTTTACAATCCACACTGCCACTTCACACACCATTCCATGTATCTACACCTCAACTCCACACCCCACTGTACACCACACCCACACACCACCACCATAACCCTCAACCACACAACACACTCCACACCACCACTCCACACCAACTGATCCCACTCTACACCACCACTCTACACTACCACCACCTCACATCACAACCACACCACAGCCACTCCACACCACCACTTCATGCACCAGACCACCCAATCATCCTACAAAACATCTCAATACCACCAATATACACCCCAACTCTATGCCTCACTTCCTCACCACTTCATGCCTACACACCATTCGACACCCCATTACACACCCCCACTCCACACCAACCATCTAAACTCACTCTCTACTCACTGTTATACTCTAACATCATACCCCATACCACACCCCTGCCACACTCTACCTTCTTCCTCCACTCTTTCTCATCTGCCACACTACCCCTGCACCTGTTCACCATTGCCCAACACGTCTAGCAGCACTCACACTTCCTTGCCCCTCTCTAACCTCACTCACCCTTCTTCACCTCCCTCTACTCCAATCCTATCCTAATACTCTATACCATACTCCTCCCTATGCACAGGCACTCCCCCTCACCTCACTCTATCCCCACCCACCCCCACCTCACCATGCTCTACCCACACCTTCCCTGCCTCACCTCTGCCCACCCACCCTACGTACCTCACACAGGCCTATCCCTAGCAACCCACCCACCTTAGGTCACCTCAGCCTATACACACTCAACCTAGGTCATCCTGCACTATCCCACCCCACTCTATCACCCTTACTTCATCACTATCTGTCCACCCTTCTATACCCACCATTCAGCCACCCATGCTACCTCACCCCTGCTTATCGCCACGAAAAGAAAAAAAAACCTGTCGCTCGGCTCATCCTACATATCCCCACTTATCCTAGTTTATCCATGCCTACTATGCTCTTTCCTGCCTACTACCTGCCATTTTAGCTCAGACCTTCTCCCTTCCAACTTAGCTCACCGGTACCCACATCACCTTACCTCATCTTTAGAAATCATCAAGCTTACCTTAAGATTCCCAAGCATAGTTACAGCTATTGTATATTCGTTTGTGATCAAAAGAGCATTGTTCCTCCCTGTATATAAATAAATAGTGTTTGCTGACAAGTAACATTAGCAATGCACATAGTAAAAATACCTCTGTACACTACAGCGCCGAAGTCTTTCTACTACGTCTACTGTTAATGTTATTTTTATGCAAGCACTCATTTGCAGACATGGTAGGAATTACTGGCTAAGTAGAGCCCAATAATTTACGGCATTCTTACCTATAAAAGTAAAATACAACAGACAACTACAAACTCTTAAAACTATTGGCTTTCACAATGGTTGTTTTTAACTTGTTACATGTTAGCGTTTTACTTAAGATGTAATGCAGAACTATAGAACTGCACTTGTCAGTGTGTTCGTTTTTGTTGTCCTTTGTACTGCAGTACTTGGAAAACAGAGTATCTCTCAAAACATGAACTGAAGAACAAGTTAAACCATTTTTAAAAAGTGACTTTTATTGAAGAAAGGATTTAATTCTGTGGAATAAGTAATTCTTGAAACTGAAACACATAAGAGTGTGGCTCTTTCTTGCTTAGTGTAACTGGTAACTAAGTCCAAAGAAAGGATTGACCATTTTGTAATCCAGTTCATTGTATTAACCTGTAGAGACAGACACTGAGAGAGGCAGAGGCAGGTGGACAGAACGAGAGAAAGAGAAAGACAAGGAGAGAGGTAAAGAAAGGGGGAGACAATGTGAGAGAGTGAGAAAAGAAAGACCAAGTGAACCAGACAGAGAGAGAGAGTGCACGTGAGAATTGGAGACAGAAGAACAATAAACAGAGAAGCAAAGGCAGAATGAGAGAGACAGGGGAAGTGCGCTAGAGCACAAGCGTGAGAGATGCCAACGGACAGGAAAATAGGGTATGATAGAGAGAGAAGGACAGAAATAAATTGAAAAAAGAGACATAGAGAGACAATAGAGTCACTTACACACATAGAAATACAAAGATATATAGAACGAGAAAACCGTTACATAATTTCCGCCTCACAGCTTTCCAAATAAGTTGATCATGCATTACAAGCCCCTGAAATTCAATTTTCATTTGTAATCTGTTCACCTTTTTCCATCCACAAAGATACCACATCTACACCCTGATGAAGACATGAAAAACCAAACGCGTGTGGTGGAGTTCCTGCTGCTGGGCTTCTCCAGCCTCCCTGAGCTTCAGCTTGGACTCTTCGTTCTGTTCCTGTCACTTTACCTTTCCATGCAGATGGGGAACATTCTCATTGTTACTATCACCTTGGCTGACCATCATCTCCACACGCCCATGTATTTCTTCCTAAGACAACTTTCCCTCCTTGAAATCTGCTACACCTCTGTCACCGTCCCCAAAATGTTGGCCAACTTTTTGGCCGAGAGGAATGCTATTTCTTTTGCTGGCTGTGCTGCACAGCTGTACTTCTTCATCGCACTCGGCAGTGTTGAGTGCACTCTGCTTGCCGTCATGGCATACGACCGATTTGTTGCCATATGTAACCCTTTGTGCTACTCCCTCATTATGAGCAGAATGGTGTGCTACTCATTGGTCACCAGCTCATGGATAAGTGGCTTTCTCAACTCTATGATTCACACCATCTTCGCCTTCCGCCTTCCATTCTGCGCATCCAACGAAGTCAAGCAGTTCTTCTGCGATATTCCACCAGTACTGAACTTGGCCTGCGCTGACACGCACACCAGCAAAATGTTGCTCTTTGTGGTTGGAGGACTCTATGGCTTTGGATCCTTCCTGCTCACCCTAATCTCCTACGTACAGATCATCTCTGCTATATTGAAAATACGCACCACAGAAGGGCGACGCAAAGCCTTCTCCACCTGCACCTCTCACCTCATCGTAGTAGTACTGTTTTACGGCACCTCCTTCTTTATGTACTTGAGACCAACCTCTAGTTACTCCTTAGATCAAGAGAAACTGATCCCTGTTTTTTATGCTGTGGTCACACCAACACTGAACCCCATCCTCTACAGTCTGAGGAATAAGGAGATGAACGCCGCACTAAGGAGAATGTTGCGTAAATCAATGGTGTGTTACCGAAATATTAAAAAGTAGAGCCCACTTCAGTTGCTAAGCAACAAAACCCTACAGAATCCTACATAACTATATAGAACCCTGCAGAGTTATGCAGAACCCTACACAACCATACAAACTAGTAGTCATGTTGATGCCTGGAAAATATCTGGTGATTTGAAGCTACCGTGAACTAGGCCACACCAAGCCCATCTACAAATGTCACAAATGATTGTTCATGCATTGCTAAAGAGCCCGCCACCATTGAATAGTAGTGACTGAACCTCAGAGAATAGCTCTCACTGTTGATCGAAGGAAAGAACAGAAGAGAAATACTTCCATCACTGGGACTTGAAAGTCATTCTCCATATTGGGCACCATGCTAGCCCCTGCTCTTTCTCCTAAATGCTCATTCCCCACTGTTTCATTTGTATTGGTCAGAGGCAGAGACAGGTGACATGATGCAGCGGCGTGCACTAACAGAATGCGAAATGTGTGCGAATGCTGTGCAAAGCTGGCAGTTTCTAGTGGGGAAATGTCTCTATATGTCATGGCATTGTTGGGACAGGTTTAACATATGGAAATGAAGCATAGTGATTGTGATGTGTCTAGTAACTTTGGCAAGAATACTTATGTTTACTTGAATATCACTTGATCTATTTGCCTGAATATGTGATATCATTTTTGGGTGACAACAGATCTATATTAAGTATGTGAGCATCCTATTATTGTTGGCTAGACAATGTAGAGCATTGAAGTGGATGGATAAGACCACATCCAAAGATCAATGGCGGCAAGAGCTGCTCAGAGCAAACGGGTGCGAGGAGATCTACAGGGAAATTGTGCATCCCGCGACCAGGACAATGGACATTTGGGGCTACTTCAGATTTTATTTGATGAAAGAGGCTTCAGACTGTCCATGAGGTAGTTCAATATGATCACAAGAAGTATCGCAACTTTTTTCAAGGCGGACCCATAGCCTTTATCCCAATTGTAAGCCAGAACCCTTGAATCAAAGGAATTATTGACAGCTATTTGAAAATAAGTAGTCGGTCTATAAGGAACCAAAATCATTGTATAAGGAAGTGTCATTAGTGGATTCTGGAAAGAACATTTTCTGAAATTAAGAAATATACCCTCCAAAATAAGGGAATTATATCTCAGGTATTATCTAACTAAATCTCTCCTTATGATCATTCTACATTTTTGAATGGTGAAACACATGTAGAGAGAGCGAATCTATTGTAATCTAGAAATTAGCTAAGAAATAGAAAGGTACCATCAGAATTCAAATAAACCATCTTTTGTCCAGCATACTGAAGTCCTTTTTTTCTTCATTCAACTGTAAAACACTAATAAAGGAATAAATAATCTAAGTTGGCGCAAAAAGAAGCCATCTCAACCTCACCAATCACTAGCACTTATTAGTTGTGTAGCAGTCTCACAACGGGATAACTAACATTTGCCTAACAACTACCACCTACAGAACTTCAACTTTGGTATTGCCAGGAGCAAGATATTAAAGACTGCTATTTGGATCAGTACAATGTGAAAGTTGGTTCATATGCAATAGATAGAACAGACCTGGAGAAATGGGGGAATTCTAGCATGGCCTGTCATATGATGGGATGTCTGTTTGGTGCCATTGTGTGGCTATGGTATTGTGTTGAAATGGTGCTGGTCATAAAAACAGTTTACAAAAATGTATGTGAGCATGATCTATGTTACTTAGATAATTAAAAGTGTGGCAGTCCGGAAGTAAGGGTGCTGGTAGCACTGTAGCAGCGCCATTTCCAGACCGCCACACTACAATTCTGCCTTCCTGGGCCATTGCACCTGGCGGGTCCGACCTTCCGGAACCGCCGGGACTTGTAATGTCCTGGTGGCACCAGGAATTCAGGCACCGGAAAAGTGTTACAAGTCTGGCGGCAACCTGCCAGTAGCAGTGCCGGGCACTTGTAATGATGCCCAATACCTTGTATGTGAAATGTTCTCCTGGTTGATGCAGGCCATTAATAATAATTACAATCATCATTATCATAAATAATATTAATATTTGTTTATAATATGTTACATGTAGCTCTTAGCTGCTTCAGGATCTTCGAAGGAACACCTGTGGCCTGATTTAGGATAACAATTCCTGGCAGACAGGTGGCATTTTCAATATTCTCCTGAAAATTAGTTTGATCTCCTTCTGATCATTCCAAAGCTTATCTCCAAGCCTTTTCCCGCCATTTGCAATATTTGCTTTTTGTATTTGTGTAATCAGGACCACAGGGTTGTCAGATTGCAGATGTCTGTAGAAGATATCTGGTACTCAAATGTGTAGAAATAGCTGAGAAATGATACGTGTATGATCCTTACTGCCTTGCCAGCAAGTCCCTGCTCAACTGGGAGCACAGAGCACAGTGAATTTGGACACACTGCCCAGTTCTTAACCTCGTGGAGTTGGGGATTAGGTTCTTGTGCAGTCCCAAGTAGCACTAAAGTATAGTAGTAGAGGCAGGAATTCACAATGAGGTGGTGTCTCGATTGGCTGTTCAGATATCAGGTCGAGTATCTTGGTTAGTTTATTTTGCAGATTGATAATGTGGCAACTAAAAAAGGTTCCTAATGAAGATGGCAGCTCCAAGCATGCTTCTGAGTTGAAGTCAATGGTAAGACTCAAGTGCTCTTCAGCCACTGTCATTGCAATTTTAGCTGCAACTGGGTGGCATATTGTAAGCACCAGGGCAGAAATTGCCCTAGTGCAAACAAGGTGCATTTTCACTGCATTTTTGCACCAGGGCAAAGTTTGCCCTAGTGCTAATACGGAATGGTATTAGCACTAGGGCAAACCTTGCCCTGATGCAAAAATGCATCAAAAATTTATCTTTTTCTGCACTAGGGCAATGTTTGCCCTGGTGCTTTTAATATGCCAAACTGCACTTGTCATGATGCAATGGTTTTCTAATGTGTCACAGTGTTTTTTTTCTTCAATAGGGCAAACTTTGCCCCAGTGCTAACACCGTGCAACTTTGTACTTGCATCTTTCCATGGTTTCTGTAATCCGGCCCCTGGTCCTCCCACCACACACATTCCATTTGTAAAGCCATTTGTGAATAACTGTGTGCTGTGAGGAGATAATTCCAAAATCTGCTCATTAAAGATTTATGATCATCCTTTTGGAATTGTCCCAAAGTGACACGTCCAAGGGTCTGATTCAGAGGTCCATGTTGAATTTGAAATGTGTTGTTACAGGACAGAAGAATACATTTCTTACATGCATCCTATTCTGACAAATAAAGAATGTGGTGCAGGAACCTGAAAGCCTGGGCACTTGCATGAACCTGATGTACAGCTTGACGACAGCCCTAGGAACCACAAGGAGTGCAGGGCAGGCACTGAGGGGATTCTATTCCCAGCAGCACCGGTTTTGCACGTGAACAAACGGAGTTAATATACAACACCTCTGAGGTGCCATCAAAGTCCACTGCACACTTTTTGCTTTAACAGCATAGCATTTCTTGGACTGTAGCACCTCTTTTCTAGTTTAAAGAAAGTTTTAAAAACATTTCTTAAATGAGCAAAGTGGCAGTCTTCAAGGGAATGCTTGCAATGCTACTGGAGCATATTTCCCCCAGAACAGGAGATTTGAGCAGCTTTTGCTGCTGCAAAGTACATTTCCCCTCAAGTACTTCCACCCACTTCAGAATGGTGGTGGTGGGAACTGGAGGGGAGAATGTCCTACTTCCACACAGCTTTTATGAGAAGCTCAGAATCAGCCCCTGAAATTAATTTCTCTGGTAGATTCCACGGTAGTGGGAGGTCTCCCCAAACAATGGAATATTCCAGAACGTAATTATAGACAGGAATTCCACAGGGCAAGACCAATGCAATCACAGATGTAACCTAGTATCACAGCTGCACATCTGCAGTCCTGCGTGAGTTGCCCTTGTTTCAGTCCTGCTGTCTGTTTCAGATTACAGTGGGGATAAATGTGCTGATAGGTGACAAGTGAAACAAAGCCCTTTATTGAACAAATCAGAAATGCACCTCACAGAAAGTATGCAGCGGACTTGCAAGGGGAGCCTCACTCATTACAACTTATCTTATCTCCCGCAAGTAGAGTGCTGTGCTTTACATAAATCAGCTGTGCAACGCCACAGTCATGCACGCATACACAAATCTAGGGCAGAATTGGTACTTCATCCAGATAAAGGTCTCTGTGGGCCAATGTAGAGGCTCAATGTACAAACACATCTTATTTTCATGAATCTTGTTAAATGCATATTTTCAAAAGCCAAGATTTCGCGCTCAGTCTGAATCTACATAAACAAAGTCTGAAGGAAGTATGCCTAAATGATTAAATGTGCTTCTTACATTACCTTAAAATAGCTCCACATTAAATGTTGCAGTGATCAGCTCTTGAGGCGCATGTCTAGCTAGTAGTACCTTCCAAGTAGGCCACAGCTGTGCAACTGCGTGTACATGGCAATATTTCTTCAACAGTGCAGGATGCAAAACCGGAGGTATTAACACAGCCAATGTTTTGTCCTTTTGAATAATGGTCATGCCTTCTTTGTTCCCAAGTATTGCCATCATATTTAGTGTATTGTTTATTTATTTATTTCTTATGCACTAAAGCCTATGGGTATGAAAGCACACAAACCAAAGCATCAAAACAGAAATGGGAAAGGCAAAAAGCAGGACCAGAAATGAAGGACGGTGCATAAGATTCAGAACAGAAGATTTAAGTCGACATCTAAGTAAGGAGGTTCATTTACGTAAAGAATTCAGAAAATAGGAACGTTTTCAATTTTTTCCTAATGGATAGTAGGGGATAATCAGACCTTGTGGGGACAGGAAGAGAGTTCCACAATGCAGGTGCTGAAACCTGAAATCATTTACCACCGGCACAGGGTGTTTGGTACGTTTGCAGAACATTAGATGTTGAGAACCTGAGCGCAATCCACGTTTTAGTGTGTACCACTTGAGACTTGTGCGTTATTGTTAATGTTTTCAACGTAATCAGTTGGGAGATTGGTGACCTTCTTTTACCACCTGTGTAATGTGCTCATGACAACCTGTGTTAGATATTATTCCAGCGGCAGCATTTTCAACTACCTGCAGCCGGGCTATTGCATATGCTGGAGTCTCCAATGGTAATATGTTCCCATAGTCCAATCTGCTCCCTGTGATTGCTCTGGCAATAATTACATCATTATCATTAGAACTGGTTATGAACGGCATCATCTGCCTGAGCAATCTAATGTAGTTCTGACAAGCACTAACATTAGACGAAATGTGATCAATCATGTTCACATTTGAATGAACAGTAATGCATAATGATTTAGCTGTCCTCAAAATCGGGATAAGGTGCGTACCCAGTGTTAGTGAATAATAGGTATTTCCAACCGTATTTTACATGGCCAGAGTAGCTAATAGTAGCAGATTGATTTTTGATTATTGAGACAGAGCCATTTGTCTTTCATCCAAACACTGACCATGTCAAAGATTTCATTGACCAACAGGGTGTCAGCATCTTTATTCCCCAGATAGAGTACGCAATAGCTGAGTATCATCTGCATAGTTTTTCCAACCAAAAGATCATGAAGTGGCTTGATATACAGATTGAACAGTAAAGGGGACAGACACAATGCCCTGTGGGTCCTTGTGTAATGGAATGTATGTCAGATGATGCTCGGCCCAGCACTACCTTAAAAAGGAGTCAATCCAATCAGGCGATTGTTGGTTCAAATTGAGGATTTCTGGCGGTCTTGCTAGTAAGCTGTTGTGATCTAAAATGTCAAAGACAGCGGACAGGTCTAAAAACATTAGCGCTCCAAGCTTGCCTTCATCAAGAATATCAAATATGTTAGATTGGACGTCTGGCATTGATGTTTCCGCACTATGGGACAGAAGAAAACCTGATTGATATTCCCCCAGCAGGGTTTGAGTGGCAACAAAATGCTGTAGTTATGAATACGCGATTTTCGCCAGTATTTTCAACAGGAAACACAAGTTAGTGATTGGACGGTAGTTTCCAGGATCACCTGGTTATAGCGTGACTTTTTAAATAAAGGGATTAATGCAAGTACCCTCAATGGTGTCAGGAATGACGCTGTTGGCAAAGGATTCATTAACAATAATAGAGATAGCATTAGCCAAACAGGGAACACAGTCTTTTATAATTTTTCCATGGCAAATATCATTCGCACAATATGTTACCTTCATCCTGCTTACCAAATCCACTACTTCAGCTGGAGAGACTGATCTAAATACAAATTTGGGAATAAAAGCATGTTCTATAGCTGCAGAGATTATCATAGTTTTAGATTGTAATATAGGATGACGAGCTGTTTTTTTAGCCTCAATTGCATCTCTGATTTTGTGTAATTTAAGCACAAAATGACTCATAAACCTGTCACACCATTCAGGTTGTTTAAACTTGCACATGGTCACCCACTGTTAGCAATTGTGGGGAGATCCCAAAGCAAAGGTATCGGGTACCACTTTTTCACTTAAAAAACATGAATAACAGGATGAACTTTCTAATTAGAGGGAAAACAAATATACAGAGACACTTGATTCATAATAAAATCCCTCAAAAAAGGTCCACAAAACTAGAACCCAACTTCAGTGATAAAGATCTAGCTGGAGGTAACTGTGAGGGCAACCACACTATATCAATCACAGACTAATGCAAAGCATAATTTACAAGCACTCCTTGCATGCACATTTTTAGGTGCTCTTCCATACTCAACTACCAAAGAATGACCCTGCTTAAATTCCTCAAAAAAGAATCCAGTAACTTTAGACTGTAATCTCAGTGCACCAAGGAAGAATTTAACGGGATATATATACTCAAATATTTTAGTCCAGCTTTTGCAAGGAAAAACTTCCAGTTAGTTTTAGTAGTATTTGCAAAATAATTCAAATATTGTTCCAAAGACTGATTTATACTTTTTATTTCACCATAGGTTTGAGGATGAAAGCCAGAGAAGAGTTGCAACTCCAGAACAAGTGCCTTACAAATGAAGCTCCAACATGTAGCATAGCGCAGACAGCCACTACAAGAAATTGTCATCTTAGAAAGACCATGGAGTCGAACAATTGCCACGGGAAACACTGGCCAATTCAGTAGTGGTAGTCAGTTTCTCCACTATTGTGCAATGACATACCCTGGAAATGGTTAGCCACTATAACCATGATCAAAGAACAACTGATAGAAAGTGGCAATTCCACAATAGCATCATTCGCTATACTGTCACAAGCTTCTGGTGTAATTTCCAAAGGTCTTAAGCACCTGGGTTGATTAGACTCCTCTACATCCTGCAGGCTGATCATCATGTCACATTATTACCCGGCGCCTTACCTTCTGGTAATCCTGCTCATGTCACACCGCATCCTTCACGCCGGTCCTCACCTTTCTTCCGTGTTTCTTCAGGCCATCATGGAAAGGGAGAAGGGACTACACGTAGTCCCTTCTCCCTGTTCCATGACAGCAATTTTTTTGTTTACCTTTTTTTACATGTGAGTCAATTGCCACCATGGAAAGAGAGAAGGGACTATGTGTAGTCCATGGCGCCCATTTTCTTTGTTTGCTATGGCCTCCACAGAAAGAGAAAATGGACTATGTTTTCCTGTCCATGGTGGCCATTTTCTTTTACTGTTGTGCTTTTTTATCCGGCTGCAAAACGCAACGCCTCTCGCTGCTGGAAAAATAACACAATTACTACCCCTGTCTAACGGGCCGGGGTACTAATGGCAATAAGCCCCTCGAGTGCGGGCCATTACTGCATACAGTAATGCCCCCGGGGCCTTCGTTATCAATGGGTCCTTCATTAACTATGGGCCCCAGGGGCATTACCGTATACGATAATGGCCCTCAGGCTCGGGGCTTATTGCCTAATTATAACAACAGTTCTTGTACTGAAGGTGCAACTCCAGGATCAGCCTGAAACACAACCCTTTTCTGAGAATGGAGTGGGCTCATTCAACCACCTGCTCAGTGACAAGTGTTATTGTATTATGGCACTTCCTTAGCCACCAATTGCTGATACTTTCTAGATGTGACTTCTACCTTGACATTTCCTGTTCCGTTAATATAGGTAATAAAGAAATCATATAGAAGAAATATGTGCATGGAGTTCTTAGATGCTATTTTGACCTACCGAAATTCGTATGAAATTCTGTTTACCAGACAACCCTTCCTGAGATGATTCCCTGGATAATGTCATTATCAATGGAAATCAAAAAGCTAGGCCCTCTATACCCATGTTAATATTGTAATCCTTCACAACTCCCGCCTGTCATATATCAAAATATGCAGCTCACAAACCCTGTTCTTGGACCCTAATGCCGAGCAGGGTATATGTGGGTTGATCTATCCTTATCCTGAACTATCAAAATATGCACTGGAAGGGGCAGTTATAACCAGCCCCACCCCACAGTAGCAGCATCAGCAACCACCACAATTTGCACTGCCCATGGGAGGAGGGTACATGGGGTGGGGCCACACACAGCAGGGATTCCGTGGAAGGGGAGGGTTACCAAGGGGGCATGGCTACGGGCCACAGAGGCATCACAACCAAGGGGGATTTCCAGGAGGGTTCCAGGGGCTTGGACAGCAGGTGCAACAGAGCCCAGGGGATTTTTCAGTTTTTTTTTCAGGTTTAGGGACCACAGTGCTGGACCTGCGGGCAACTCCGAAACTCAAGGGCCTGGCGATTTAGAGGGACACAACAAAATAGGGTGGAGCAAGGCCAGCAGCCATGTCAGGGGGGACAAGGCGATTATTATGTACAGGACCAACAGCCACAAGGGCAGATGCAAGGCACATATCAACAGACGCCACACCACAAACCCAACCACAAGCACATGCACAGCCACAAGTACAGGTGCAAGCAGCGCAAATGGCAGCACCAAGATCGCAGTATTTGCAAGCACCACAGATAGGGGAAACACCCAGCAGCTAGCACAAATACAGGATGATGGCACATCAGCACACGCGCACAGAGTGGCGACAGTACCAGGGACGTCATTTCACCAAAATGCCAGGGGTAGCGGAAGTGACATCACACGACTCTTGAGCCCCGATGACATCACAGGAAGTGATGTCATTTGACCCCACCCCAAAGTGATATCGTGGGAAGCGATGGAACACGACTTTTCACCCGTTGACAAAACAGGAAGTGGCATCACAAAGCATTGTAAACTACGAAAAATATGGTTACGATATCACTATAAGGTGATGTACATTTCATACCTGAATGGATCGCCATATGTATTGTTAAGATCAGTGTGTATAGGCCCATATTACCAAATTACTGTGATTGCAAGCAGGCGTCCATGACCAAATGATAAGGATGTGTTATTATATAGCACTTAAGCGCTTTACATAGAAGAAATATACACCCAATATCACCCAACCTGTGTTGATACCCATTTATCGACCTCAGATGGATGAAAGGCTGAGTTGAGGCGTTTGAGAACAGACTAAATCAGTGACTCACCCCCTCAAATTTGCCTAAAATAAATCTTTAATGAGTCTAGCAATTATTGTATAGAATTCCAGAAAGACACATTTTTTGGCATTCCTATTCTTTCTTATTTAGGTTCAGTGCTGAAAGTGTTAGACTTGTGGCCCTGATGTTCCTATTTTTCATCTTTTTTTAAGGGGCCTGAACAAGAAAGCTAGCCACTTCAGAATTAAAGAGCTACATGGTGCTGGCCACAGCCCAGGAGCTTGCATTTAAAAAAAAAATACACACTTTTTAGAGGTCGCAAGGGAGACCACAGACGTCGCAAGGGAGACCTCAGAGGTCGCAATTGCGACCTCTGGCGACCCCCAAATGACGTCCCTGGACAGTACCTGTTTGACTACTGGCAGGGATGACGATGGTGGAGACCAATCCCTTTACCAGGAATGGACTTCCTATGTACCCCCAATAGGACAGCCCACAGATGAACTTGATATGTCCCATCCTGTCAATCACACCCAACCCTGCGGAGGAACCTCGCACAGAGGTGGCAATGGTGACAAAACGTTTTCCTTTCTTGTTGACACTGGGGCGACTAGGTCATGCATTAGTGCAGGAATATTTAAGCTGTCAGGCGATGCCATGAACACTCAAGGATTCTCTGTGGCTCGAGAAGGGGTTCCTTTTACTGATAACATCTCACTATCTATAGGAGATCACGACTTATCACTACCTCTACTTTATTCCTGACAGACACCTGTAAACATACTGGAGCGAGACCTAATGAGTCAGTCTAAACATGACTATCTCATTCACCGACAAAGGCATAGTGTGCTCTACACCGGGCATACACATGTTAAATGTAAAACAGATCATCCAAGCATATTGTGGATGCACGGTGCAGAGGGGGGTGCCAGTGGGCCCTGAGATGTTTCAATATGGGACTGAAATTGCCATTGCCTAGTTGCCAGGCATTGCAGGGAAGATGTGGCGAGTACCAAACGAGTACCTGTTCAGGCCAGAGACACCATTGGATGGGCCAGAAGAGATGATAGTGTCCATAGACATTGAAGCAGTGTTTGAAAGAGAGGATTGGATTGCAGTGACTGCAGTGGATGACACTGCATGGAGTGCATGGAGAGCAATAATGTAGTTGCAGAGGGGTGCAAGCTAACCACAGTGACAGATGAGGAATTGTTCAAGGAGGAGAGACTGGAATTGGAGATGGTATTTGAAATGAGTGTCACATTTTGGTTATAGATCCATTACAGAGAGAGGCCACAGAGAATGGCGATGGCGCTGGAGGCGCTGCCCTTATTCTGGGAGGAAGACATGGCCAAGGTACCAGACTGTCCATGGACCACAAGTCGTAGGGTGCATGAAGAGCATTGGGAAGTAAAGAACAAACTGAAGCCAGGATCAATACTGTCAAGTGCAAAACAGTGCAAAACAGTAGCCCATAATCAAAGAAGCATACAAGGACATTTATGAGACAAATAATGCACTAATTGAACAAGGTATTCTGGTACCCTCAGAACCTCCATGCAATACAGCAGTATAGCCTGTACCCAAGGCCAATGGGGGTCATGGTGTTTTATTCAAGATTTAAGACCTCTTAACCACATTGTAAAAGCTAAATATCCTGTAGCAGCAATCCCAGCGACAATCTTGTTTGGCATCCCACCGGAAGCCACATATTTCACGGTCATTGATTTGAAGAATGCATTCTTCTCAGTGCCACTGCACCCAGACTCACAGGATATAACTAGCTTTATGTACCAACCAGAAGTGGAAACGTACTTGTTTTCCACAGAGGTACTGTGAGCCACTATCCATCTTTAACAGTTTGATAAAGATGGTTCTAAGCAGCATACAGACAGAAAGCACGGTTCTACAGTATGTAGACAGCATTTTGATTTGTACCGAAACAGAAGAACAGTGCAGGGATGGCTCAGTACATAGGCTGATGGTGTTAGCTGACGAAGGGTACAAAGTGGATAAGGCTAAATTGCAGTACTGTCAGAAGGAGGTACTCTACATTGGGCAGATGATATCAAAGGACAGCCGACACATTCCCTCAAAGAGAGCAGAGACAATACGCAACACACACCAACCCAAGAGAGTAAGGGAAATGCAGCAGTTCCTGGGATTGTGCAATTATTGCAGAGCATGGGTCTTTGACTACAGAACATACACAAGGCCACTACTGGGTGCACAAAAAAAGCACAAAAGGGAACAAAGACAATGATTTGGACCAAAGACATGGCTGAGGCCTTTGAGGAGCAGATGGAAGCCATAAGCACAGCTCCAGTGTTAGGGACCCCAGACTACAAAAGGGAGTTGTACCTGTTCACACACACTGACAGTGTAGTGATGAAGGCGGTACTAACACAGAAGACAAGCATGGGCCACGAGCCAATTGTTTACTACAGTGGGCAGCTCGACGCAGTAAGGAGAGGGCATTACCCATGCGAACAATCATTCACCACTTTTAACGTGGAGCATGCCCTCTTTCAGATATTGCACAAGCCAAAAAGCACACTGACTACACAAAGAGCATCAGGATATGAGGTGATACTATCCAATGTGGGGCTGAAAATAGTGAGGTGCAGAACTGTAAACCCAGCACTATTCTTAGCAGACGTTCTCAAGGCAGGAGAATACGCACATGACTGCAAAAAGAACATAGAAATGTTCAGTGAGACAGGCAAAGTGGGGGGAAGATGCACTTGAGTGAGGAAACGTACTGTACATTGATGGTTTGTCGACAATTTTTTTTCATTTATTTTTTTGTTTTTTTTCTGTTTTTAGTGCTTACGCACCTTTACAAAAGAAGGAAGAAAACCTTGTTTTTTCTTACAATCGTTACATCGTGTCAACCTCAGAATGCTATTACATATATCAAAAGAGAAAGAAAAAAAAACGAAAAACGTTCTTTTTCTTTCAATTAGTTACATAATATCAACATCAAAATACAATCACATACATAAAAAGAGGTAATAACTTATATAAAGTTGGTTTAAAAATAGCAAAGCGAAGAGGGAAAGACTTAATCGCTTGCCTGTGTATAAAATATATAAACATACAACATAAGTAAAAATCGACATAATAATTTCTAATAGGATCGCAAAGATGTATTTTTGGTTCTGTAACAATATCCTCATACAATCTTCTATCTCTTTTTTGACTAATGACAAGTAAGTTTGGCTTTTGTAACCTTTCTTGAAACTTTATATAGTGAGAGCAGATTCAATGATTTTAAGAAAGCGTACAGTTGCTAGAATGATGGAATTACAACTTCCACACATGCAGGTAGCCCACACAAGATTCCTTCCTGTAACCATATTTGCATGGTGAAAGGCTTTCAAAATATTAAGTCGCTCTGCTTCAAAGTGCGTACATAACAGAAAAAGATGTTTTAAAGTTTCTTCTGCCTGTTCATTTTTACAGAATCGGCAAGTAAGGGTGTCAAGTAAATTTGATTGTATTGACCAGAACTTTGTTCTAGATTTATTATGGAGTAGATCAACACAAAAATGCATATACAGTGTGCGAGAGGTTGCACAGAGGAAAAGCAATAAATATTGCATGCGAGGATATTGCTTATGTCTGAAGCTGACATGTTCAGAAAATGAAGAATACTTCAAAATGAGGTCTGATGTTGCGGCCCAATCGTTTAGGAAAATTATTTTTCTAGCAAGACGCCATTTCCATTGTAATTCTTCAGGCAAGATATTAATCTGAGATAGCAGCTTGAAGATCCGTTTTTGAAAGAGATCAATGGATCTTGGTGGATATATAATTAGCATCATTGAAAAATCTTCATAGATGGAATTTGCAGGTGGAAAACGCATTTTTATATATGTATTTAGAAGTCTCCAATTGTAACGTGATGCTAAAGAATTTAAGCCCAATTCATGTCTTAAAATGGCGTTAGGTAGATAATTTGGGAGACCCAGCGTAGACTTCCAAATCCTAGCTTGCAATTTGTTTAGGAAAACATCGAGATCTACAAGACAAAGGTCAAGACCGTATAGTATTATAGCTTCCACCTTTTTCAAATAATATTCATAAAGCGGAATCAATTAAAATTTACAAAATTTACGAAGAATTATTTTCATTTGTCCAATCAAAGGGGTTACTTTTTCGGCAAGCTCTTTCTTCCAGAATATCGATGATGTATTATGTGTAAGATAATAGCCTAAATAGGTTAGACGGCTGATGAGATGGATTTCAGTTGAGTCAATCGACCAACGAAATTTCTGCATTTTTTTTTTTGATGATAAAATTCTAATATTAGATTTCATTGAGTTTACAGTTAAGTTGTTTATTGTGCAGTATTGGGAGAAACTTTCCAGTTTATTTTAAAGCCCTGCATGTGTTCGATCTAGAAAGAGCACATCATCGGTATAGGCTAGCCATGATAAATGTAAGTCTCCTATTCGTACTGAGAAGGATTTGTTAGTATTCCAGATTCGCCCGATATCAGACAAATAAAGATTAAAAAGTACCGCTGCCAGGTTGCATCCCTGTTTGACTCCAATGAAGGTCGGGATTGCTTCCATCAGATGTCCTTCTTTGGAGATTCTTACTTTAAAGTTTGTATTATGATGAAGTAAGGAGATGAGTGCAACCAGATAAGGAGGAAACTTATATTCCAACATCTTTAGCCAGAGTCTGCCTCTGATGACACAATCGAAGGCAGAAGAAAGATCTAATGAGGAGATAAAGATGGGCCCATGAGTAGAAGATTGGGCTGCAGTGGTTAAGTGAGCCAAGATTGTTGCATTGAGTTGAGTACCCATAGATTTTCGGAATCGAATTTGTGCTTTATTGAGGATAAAACTTTTGGTTATAAATGTTTCCACCTCACCAAGTAGCAACAGCCCAAACACTTTAGCTGCAACGTCTGAGCGCGATAGGGCGGAAGTTCAATGGAGCATTCAGAGGGCCCTTTTTGTGAAGAGGAATAATAATAGAAGTGACCCATGAGTCTGGTATTGACTTGGTTTTAAAGACAATTTGAAAGATCCTTAGGAAGATGATCGCCCAAAATTGAGGATCACCTTTTACCACACATGGAGGTAGACCATCTGGCCCTGCGCATTTCGATGTCTTAAGTTTGTTAAAAACAAACACAATATCGTTATTAGTCCAAGGGCAGTTAGCTGGAATCGTAAGCAATAAGTTTGAAAAATCAAACTGAGAGAACCTAGATAGAACCTAGATGGAAAAGAATATTTTGCTTCATAAAATGTGGACCAGTTAGTGCCATCGATGGATGAATCTAGAGAATCGCGACCTATTCCATTTACAGAGCGTAGAATTCACCAAATGTCTCTAGTATTGTATTTACAGATGTAGCTAACCATTTTTTGGTTTAGCATAAGCGTGGTTTGAAAGTGAATACTTTTATGTTATGGCTTTGGAAAATTACAGCAAGCCACAGATTCTCATCAAGAGCTGAGCCGAGGTGAATTCAGGCTGGACGAGAGAGCAGACATGTGAGATAGGACCCGCTTCCAAAGCCACCAGATACGAGCAACATTCCATTCCCTGAACAACAGTAACACCAGCTGCAATAAATTTGAATAAATCCTCCGAATTTAGAGCTGCAGAAGCTCCAAATCATGGCCTCTGAACATGTGATCCAGCCGACTGCGATGATGAATCAAAACCACAGCTGGAAAAGCAAGCTGTTCTCACGCTACCAGACAAAGAAGTTTGAAACAAAGATGTTACAGCATGAGACAAATGTTGCACGATCTGAACGGGCACTCTCATAGTCTAAGGTGGTGAGCCAAGATACAATGCAGACACATAGACATGCTTATTACCTTGAGAAGGTACACCAAGAGCTGAGAATCATTTTGAATCTCAGGTCTGGGGAGATCAGCTCTAGCCAATCACAGTTCAGTCTTCTAGGGGTGGGTAGCAATGGGCAAGAACCAATGGTAAGACCCTCACACCGTAACATTGTAGAAGAAGCAACTTCTGGGGCTGGCCACCTGAAATGCGAGAGCCAATAAACTAACATGTATAGGCTCCTCTATATGTGGACTATCACTCAACACCCAATTCAGTAGTATGACAGGTTTTCTGGAGAAGGGCCCAGGTTGTAGCATCACTTTGACATCACACGGGTACAAAACAGGCCTGCAAGCCAGAGGAAGCTGAGACGTTCTAGGATCCTGTCTATCCTTCTACTGATTCCTGTTGGTTTTGGCTGTAATAAACCACAATTTTAACTTGCTGTCTGTCTGGACCTATGTTCCCTTTGGGAAGGGAATGTGTTGGGGCCTTCCAAGAGTTTGAGTCTGCGAACTCCTAGTAGCTCTCAAACCTACCTGGGAGTTTATTCCCCGACAGTTTCTTAAGCAGAGTGGGCACAAGGGAGTGCTTCAGAGAAGATGGAAAAACTCCAGTGGCAAAAGAGAGATTGCAGAGATCAGCCAAGGCTGTAGCGAGAGAGTCAATGTTGTCCTTAATGCTTTTGGAGGGGCAGGGGTCCAGCTGTTTGGATGAGGCCTTCATAGTCCAGACATGGTGGAGGGGCCAATGGAGGCACCAGAGGTGTTGGTCAATGATGTGGTGTGGAAGTGAGAGAGGAAAGGATGTCTTGGGATTTTGCAGTTAAGTGTGCAGCCAGGGCCGAGCAAAGGTCCTGGGTCGGTGTGACAGAAGAGGAGGTTACTGCAGGATTGGACAGTTCCTTACAGACTTTGAAAAGTTTGGCTGTGTTGTTTGATGCCGCATTGATGTGGTGTAATAATTGCGGATTCAGAACAAGTTAGGTAACTGACAGGTTATCTCAATGACTCACCGATACTCCTCTTCCTCTCCTTTCTCTCTCTCTCTCCATCTCTCTGGATCGGATATCTTCCAACAGGGGGATGAGTATGAAAGCCTCCCTAAACCCTTTTTCCTACCTCTAGAAGACTAGAGGAGAGAAAAGGTCTCAGGCAAACCCACTGGGGAAGAAAACCCTGTGTCAGCGACTACAGGATCAATGTCGTCTGTGCAGCGAAGATTCAAGTGAAGACTGGTGGAAAGCGGTCTTGACGGAGAAAGAAGAAGAGAGTTTGGTAAGTATATGAGGGTAAGTGAGTGATAGAAATCTAAGGTAAGTATTTCTCAAGTTACCCTTAAACAGGGTTAGAAGGTGTATCACGCTGTAAGAGGAGACTTCTGGTAATCACCTGATGGAGTACGGAAATTCGTTAGCACAGTACAGGGTATAGAGTGAGCAAGAAGTGTAAAAGTAAGGGGTTTTTACCTGGCAAGTTGTGGCAGAGGAGCTTGGGTGTACAATAGCAATAGCAGGTGTTGAACGAGCGGGTCTGCAGACCGAACTCGGAATCCCTAGATATTGAATAAGGGAAAGAAATATGTCAACTAAGAGTTGCTGTTGAATCAGGGGGTGTCTGTTTACACCTATCCTTCGTCCCGATGAACCCTAACAGTCTGCGCCCTGTATTCCTCGACAGAGCCGATGATCAGGTGTGTGCGAGAGGGGGCTGAAGTCTCTGTGGTCGGAGAGGAGTCGAGCAGAGATGCAGAGTCTGAAAGCCGGAAAGAACGAGGGACAGATTAAGGTGTTATAAAGTTTTGGATGCAGGAAAGACGCATTGGAAAGGTATCCCTAGATACGAATTTACGTAGCGTTGTCTGTGAAGAGTAGCAATGCATCCGTGCGCTGTCAGCAGAACCAGATAAACTGAATCTCGGGTAGGAGGGTGGAGCTTCCTTGGTGCTGGCTTGTGCATTGTCTAGACCCACACCGTCCGTTGCGGTGGCCATCTTGGAAGGAAAAAATGGCCAAAATTCGTCGCGGATGGGACCAACGATGCAACAAAGACCAACGTCTCCAAAGAGGCGTGACAGTATGCCCCCTCCAACGGCCCGGGACCCCGGCTTAACAGGATGTGTCCGAAAAAAACAGCAGATAAGCGCCGGAGCATGAACCGCTGAGGCAGGTTCCCATGAGCGATCAGCCTGAGAGTAACCCTCAATCAGGAACTGAAGATGACCCCGAAAAAGGCGAGAGTCACAGATGTCAGCCACTTCATATTCAGGTCCAATTGGACTGACAATAGGAGGAGGGGGAGCATCCCTTGCACTAAAGAACTGATCAACAAAATCCTCCGTCAGCTGAGACACATGGAATACTGGAAGAATTCTGGACCAAGAATTGGGTAGCTTGAGTCTGAAAGCAGATGAACCCAGTTGTTGAAATATGGGAAAGGGACCGAAATATTTAGGAGACAATTTGGAAGGGACCAAATGACGGGGTAAAAATCGGGAAGAAAACCACACTAAATCACCCGGCACCAATCTTGGCGCTGGAGTGCGGTGTCTGTCCGCAAAGCACAGCATCCAAAAGAGATGTCTAAGCTGTTCCTTGTCCCGCTTGGATCGTCCTGAGCAGGTTGTCCACATCCAGAAACCAGGACGAGGATGCAGGACCAGTAGGAAAACAGGTTGGTTGATAACCGTAGGAGCAAAAGAAAGGACTGAAACCCAGAGCAGAGTGACGAGAGTTATTGTAGGCAAACTCTGCCAAGGGTAGTAAAGAACAGCAGTTGACTTGTGAAGCAGAGATGTAACATCGCAAATACCCCTCCAGAGTCTAATTCAATCGTTCTGTCTGGCCGTTAGTTTGTGGATGGAAACCCGAACTTAACGCTCGGGGGATGTTCAAGCTTTTGCAAACTTGCTGCCAATATCGAGACGTATATCGAGACCCTCGATCAGAGACGATTGTTTCAGGAAGGCCATGAAGAGTGAATATCCATGAAAGGAAGATCTTTGCCATTTGGGCCGCTGTGGGAATCCGAGGAAGAGGAACAAAATGAGCCATTTTTGTAAAATAGTCCACTGTCACCATGATCACAGTGCAACTGTCAGATATAGGCATTTTAACTATAAAATCCGTTGATATCGTTTGCCAAGGACGATCTGGGACAGGCATTATCGACAGAAGACTCAAGGGGGCTGACCGAGGGGGCTTGGATTGCAAACATATGGCACAAGCGGACACATAATCTTGCATGTCTCGAGTCATCTCCGGCCACCAGAAATTACGTTGAACCAACTACATGGTATTTGCCAGGCCTCTATGACCAGCCAACCAGGAGTCGTGGTAGAGTTGTAGAACCGATCTTCTCAATTCCTCAGAGGGGAGAAATAGCAGTTTATCTCTATAAGCACAGCCTTGGGAGAGGGTAAGCTTCCAAGTGGCCACAAATCAGGGATTCAGCTGGATAAATTGAGAGGTTGAGTCAGCCACCAACTGAAGAACGGTTGTAACCATCTGTAAAAATCTTGCTCGTGGAAAAAGAGGTTCAAATCGGAAAGGGGTTGTGGTGTTGTAATCCTTCCTGGACAGTGCGTCTGCCTTTAGATTAACTCTTCCTGGTGTGAAGGTGAATAATATCTCATAGGGGGAAAAGAAATGAGCCCAACGTGCCTGTCGGCTATTCCTGGTCTGTTAGTATTGTAAGACTCGCAGATTGCTGTGATCTGTTCGAACTTCAATAGCGTGTCTTGCCCCCAATAGTAGGTGTCTCCACTCTTCAAAAGCTCTCTTGATCGCCAGAAGTTCCTTTTCGAGAACTGAATAGTTTATTTCTGAAGGTGAAAGTGTCTTCGATAGATAGGCTACGGGGCATTGTACCCCTTGTTCAGTTTCTTGAAGTAGAATGGCTCCTAAAGCATGATGTGATGCGTCTGATTCTACAATGAACCTTTTGGATTGGTCCTGAGTAATCAGTATGGGTCCAGTAAGGAAGACTAGAGGAGAGAAAAGGTCTCAGGGAAACCCTCTGGGGAAGAAAACCCTGTGTCAGCGACTGCAGGATCAATGTCATCTGTGCAGCAAGATTTTGGTGAAGGCTGGTGAAAAGCGGTCTTGACGGAGAGAGTTTGGTAAATATATGAAGGTAAGTGAGTGATAGAAATCTAAGGTAAGTATTTCTCAAGTTACCCTTAAAAAGGATTAGGTGTATCACACTGGAAGAGGAGACTTCTGGTAATCACCTGATGGAATATGGAAATTCGTTAGCACAGTACAGGGTATAGAGTGAGCAAGAAGTGTAAAAGTAAGGGGTCTTTACCTGGCAAGTTGTGGGAGAGGAGCTTTGGTATACAATAGCAATAGCAGGTGTTGAACGAGCGGGTCTGCAGACCGAACTCGGAATCCATAGATATTGAATAAGGGAAAGAAATGTGTCAACTAAGGGTTGCTGTGGAATCAGGGGGTGTCTGTTTACATCTATCCTTCGTACCGATGAACCCTAACAGTCTGCGCGCCAGATTCCTCGACAGAGCCGATGATCAGGTGTGTGTGAGAGGGGGCTGGAGTCTCTGTGGTCGGAGAGGAGTCGAGCAGAGATGCAGAGTCTGAAAGCCGGAAAGAAGGAGGGACAGATTTAGGTGCTATAAAGTTTTGGATGCAGGAAAGACATATTGGAAAGGTATGCCTAGATACGAACTTACGTAGCGTTGTCCGTGAAGAGTAGCAACGCATCTGTGCGTTGTCAGCAGGGACAGATAAACTGAATCTCAGGTAGGAGGGTGGAGCTTCCTTGGTGCTGGGTTGTGCATTGTCTAGACCCACACTGTCCATTGCGGCAGCCATCTTGGAAGGAAAAATGGCCGAAATTCATCGCTGATGGGAGCAACGGTGCCACAAAGACCAACGTCTCCGAAGAGGTGTGACATGTGGGCTTGAATAAAGACTCTTTTCTTGGTGTGGAAGCAGAGTCGATATTGCATTTGAAGGAGGCGGCATGCCAGTTTGTCAGAGGGTCCGCCTGATGCATTCCATTTACTCTCAGCTGCCGTACACTTGTGTTTAAGGGCAGCCAGATCAGCGTTGTACTAAGAGTTGCACTTTTTGGAAGCCTTCACTCTGACCCTCATGACAGGGGCAAGAGTATCAAGGGTGTTGGAGAAATTGAAGTTAGCGAGGGCTGTGTCCGGGAGCGAGTCAGCCGCAGAGTAGGAGGCGGAGAGTAGGTGGAGGCATAGGCAGCACCTGTCACTCTTTTCATGGTTCTGGTGAATTTGAAACCGAGTGGCCGGGCCAGGTGTGCCGATGCAAGGGGAGAGGAGAGCTTCAAGTGTGCAGAGAGAAGAGTGTGGTCATACCAAGAGAGAGAGGTAGTGAGAGGGATGGAGAGAGGGATGTCGGTCGAGATGAGAGCATCCAAAGTGAGGCCCGCTGTGTGTGTGGAGCCAGAAGGTAAAATAGAGAGGGAGAAAGAATTGCATAGGTTGCGAAAAGGTCCTGATGAGTCAGGAGAGTCCAGATGGATGCTGAGGTCACACAGCAGGAGGAGTTGAGAGGAGGAGGAGAGTAGAGAGGAGGCCAGGTCAGCCTATTCTGAGAGGAATCCTGGTGGCATAGATGGTGGCCATAAGGAGAAAAGATTTAGGAGAGAGTTAGAGCCTGCAGACTAGGCATTCGAAGAAGGGATATGCCTGAGTGGGGATGATAGACACAGATATCCATTCTGGGAAAATCAGCGCCACTCCCCCTCCTGATCCCTTGGGCCTGGGCACATAGAGGATCTTGTATCCTTCAGGGGGAAGTGTAATGTATGGCTTCATGGACACTATGGGAAACCAAATTGTAAGCTCTGGTCTCATTGCAGCTGGTGCCAGAGGGGAGGGCAAAAGCCTATGGGGCTGTGTTAGTCCACATTTGTCTATGGTAGTTATCATATGAGTAATTTATCTATTAAATCATCCATTGACCATGTATTCATTTATGAATTCCACTAGAAATAGGCCATATTAACACTATGGGTTTGCTTAAGCTATAATGGTTCCACGTTTGCTTGAAGCCATGTGATTTATGCATTTTAGTATAGCATATAGAAGTGCTTTTAGGCGCTAGAGAAATTAGCTGCTCTCTCTGTGTCCCATTCTGAATCGGCTTCGCTGTGAGCGGAGGATTGTTGTTGCACAGTGTGAATTGTTTTGAAAACATTGTTCTTGGCAGACAATCAGCTATTTTATGAGACAACATTGGCTGGCAGAGAGAGCTGCAAGGAGAGGATGTGTTTTTCGATTTGAAATAGAATGCCTTAGCTGAAGGAGAAAGATTGTTTGGGTTTCACAAATGAATTGTCTCCATGCTTATAACAAAAGATATGATATGCTTGTCCTGTCCTTATATATATATTTTTTTTATTAAAATGTTTTGTTTGGTTTTACAAACTTTTCATTTCTGTATTACACTAGTAAAAATAGAAAGAGAGCATCAGTAACAATCAATATTTGCTATTCATTCATTCATTTCGAATTTTCCTTACTGATTTCCAACCGAAATTTAATTATTGTCAGAATTAGGCGTTTATCTTGACCTCTTAGCAAATTGTCCCATCTTTCTTGAGTTGTTAATTGCTTATGCGATATCCCGAAGTAATCTCTGTGCAAAGATCTTTGATCCGTCAGTGCCGGGCAGATCATAATCAAATGGAATAGAGTTTCCTTGCAGTTAGTGTCCTTACAAAAGCGGCAATCAGGAGATATTTTATTTGACTTGTCCATCATCGAATGATATTCTCGAGTTGGTAAGATGTTAAACCTGAAACGGAGAAACAGATCACGAATGTTACAATCCGGGAAGAGATTTAAATAAGCAGGCAATTCATAAAGACGTCTTGTTTCTGTTTGACATTTTAAATATCTTTTGTATTTATTTTGATCAGCTATGGTTTGGATCCAATCATTGGTCTGTATTTTACGCTTTGCGTATTGTGGTCTGTTGATCAACATTTCTTCAGAGATATCTTCGGCTTGCAGCTTCATTTTGATATCAGAAGCCCATTTAGTCAGTGCTGTAATGTGTAGTGGTGATTTTTTTCTCTCAGGATTTCCAGTGATGGAATCTTGTCTTTGGAAATTATTTTCCTGAGGAGGTCCATTTGTTTCCACAAAACTATTGATTTGATGGATTGAATAGCTAGTTCATAACGGATTCTTGCCATCGGGAAAGACTTTGGGAGAGATAGAGTTTTCCTCCAAAACAATGCTTCATACTTGGGCCAGTGTATAGTTTCTTGGTTGATCAGAGACTCGGTTGCATACGTCAGGATCGGAATTACTTTTTGTTTATACAAGGCTATTGTAGGTTTTATAGAATATGTTCTGTATTTTCTATGAAAAAAACAGCCTTGTCTGTCCTTATATAGAAGTGTCACTGTGAACTAATGTTCAAGCACATAGATAGACATGCCGTCTTTCAAGAGAAATGCTATGCTGGCGAAATTGTATGTGTTACGCACACTGCCATTTGCGTCACTGAAATGTATAAACAGTAGCTGTCCTGTTAGGCTTTAGGATACTAAAGGGAGACGCTGCAAGCACACTGCATGAGGGGACACTCGCAGGGGTCAGACCTTCTGAGTATTGCATGCTGACAGTGGGAGGCATGAGAAGCAGATCACCATACATCAGATTAGAGGGGAGTAGAGCTGGTGTGTGTGGCTAGGAGAACTGTTGTTAGAGAGAGCTAGTGGGAAAAAGAGCTATCTCATTATTAGGAGCTTGTGTGTGGACAGAGAAATGCTGAGAACTAGTAGGGGTATTGCTACTTTGCTAGAGATACAGTAGCATAGCTCAGCTGGTCTGAGAGCTTGTTGCAAGGAGACAGGCTGGAAGGGCTGGGGAAGTTGCAGTAGCTAGCACTTCTGCTTAAGGGGTGCTGATTTGCTCGCTTATGTAGTAATTTGCTGTGATTAGTGTCATGCAATGCAAGGCATGAATAAAGTGTATTATGTTATGAATTGAACCGATTAGTGTGTTTCCTTGTGGTTCTCTGTGTTTCATTGTGTCTTATTTTGTGTCTCTTTTCATGGTTTGTTTGTTTGTCCCAAAGCAATTTTGCTGTAGTTTCTCAGATGCATCTCAGTAATACAGTGCACCATTATTTTGTAGTTTCACAAATGGCACCCAATGTGGGGCCTTCACGGAGCTGATCGATGACTGGAGCAGAAGGGATGTTTTGACTGCCAAGTTCATTTTGCAGCAGCTGGTACTTCTGATCTCCTGATTGAGATAGCAAAGTTGAAAGTATTCGGACACAACGTTGTGTGCAGCTGTGGATGCTGTTTGCATCTTTGTTTGGAAACACAGTGATGGGGGGAATTCCTCTTTGATGGGAGTTCATGGGGTCGTGACTTTCTTGGAATTTGCATTTGGTGAGCATGCTCTAGGACATTAGTCCTTTGTTGAACATACGGATGTGTTGCCAACTTTATTCTTGGAATTGTTTTGAAATGTGTGCACATATTTTCCAAGCTAAAACTCTGGATCTGCTTGTTTAGAGATGCCTGAAGCTTGTTTTGAGACTCACACGTGCTGTGAGGCTATGTTTGTTGAAAATCCCAGTTGGATAGAAGATAACACTGCAGTAATGAATCAGTACCTTAATGGCCTTAGAGCAATACGGGATCTACTCAAGATTATGCTAGAGAATTGGGAAGAAGTCCCAGAATCAGAGCACGAGAGAGTGCAAGTGCATGAGGCAGGAGTGGCCCTTGAGTAGAAGCTGTTACCTAGGGCAAACTCAGGTGTGATAAGTGCTATGTCACGAGAAAGTGTGACACAGACTTGTTGCATTGACAGTTCAGTGTTTCTAGATGATGCCATGTCAGCAGGGTGACTGAATGCTTTAGTAGATAGTGCATGTATGCCAGAGATATGTCCTATTTTAGAAGTAGTACCCATAGAAGTACCTATTGTTGTTGTGAGTCCCTTTGTAGAATGCCATTTGCAGACATCTCTTTGTGAAGAGAACCTATTGAGTGATGTTGTATCCTTGCAGAGAGATGTTTCTGCACAGCAACACTTAACATTGCATTCTGATTTAATGGGGGGAAGTGAAATAGTGAGGATATTTGATATATATTTGTTTTAATTAATATGTTGTTTTTGATGAGTCATCTTTACAACACAAAAGACCTTTGAAAATAGCATATACAAAAATGCAATACAAATACAACTACAAAAATGAATTCGCAACCATATAAAAACAAACATACTAAAACAAAACATCATCACTAAATAATATTCTACCAATTTTACATTTTCGATTTAAATAAACTCCACACATTTAAAATGTAAAAATCTATCTTTTTTTTTTTACATCTTTTACATCACGTCTTGTTTCTCCGCTGGATTTTTTTTACTTCAATCACTAGTGGCATTGTTTTGATAAATGGCTATAACCCAAATTAGTCAAATTACTCATATTTCGACAGCATTCAGTAGGTAATATAAATGCTAACAGCGCATAGTCTATGTATCGGACAATGGGTCCTAAGTTCCCATACCTTGACAAGTTCCAATTTATTATCAATGATTGTCACAAAATGAAACAGCGCAAGTAAAAGTGATTTCCTGTACCCCCACATTCACTGTGACCATAGAGTTCTTAAGTTGACACCAGTTCCGCTGTTCAAATAAACTCCAAGATATTTCTGCCTCTCATTTAAAAAAAAGGCACAGTCTAATATCAGAGGTTTTAAAGTTTCACTCACAATATCGATGCAAAATCTACAATTCTCATCATATGGTATCCCACTAAGGTTTTTCCAATGTTTCATGCATACTTTAGTTGCTAGCAGATTGAATTTAAAGCGCATGTACATTGATCTTACATTGAAACTAGGGTTCTGCCTAATGTATGAAAGATAAGGTTTCTGCTTATGGCGAAACTTTGCATATTCTTTATATGATTTATACTGCCTAATCCAATCTGAGGAGTTTTCCCAGTCATGTTGGAACAATTTCTTTTTTACACATTGCGGGCGAGCTACCAAGTCATCTGTACTCATTGCAAACATTTCAAGGTTCTGTTGTAACAATTTGCAGGCTAGATGCACTGATTTTGGGTTGCCATTCACTCTCATAACAGCCAACTCTTCATAAAGAGAATTTTTCGTTGGCTGTAGGATTTTAGCAAAGTTGGAAAGTCTTCGCCATAAAAGTTTTGAAGCTAGAGATGACAGACCTAGTTCATGAATGATAATAGGGTTAGGCAAAGACATTGGAAGATGTAAAACTTTGTTCCATATCATACCTTGAGTAGTGTTCAGAACAGATCCAATACATAAAGTACACAAGTCAAGACCATATAAGATTATTGGTTCTACCTTAAGAAGGTAGAATTCAATGAGCGCAATAAGAGAGAATCTACAGACCTTGGGCCTCATTACGACCCAGGCGGTAAGTTACCGCCTGGGCGTGACTTTACCACCATGGCATAAAGTACATTTACGCCATGGTGGTTGGTGGACTTACCGCCCCATTCCGACCTTGGCGGGGCGGTAAGTCCCCAATCCCCATTTACCCTTCCCCATTCCCATTTTTGCCCCATAGGGCATAATGGGAGTGGGGAAGGCGTTAATTACGCCACCGTAAATTACGGTGGCGTAATTAACTCCATGGTCCCTTAGCACCATGGATTTTAACACCCGCTAAAAGCGGGTGTTAAAACCTCCATGGCGCTAAGGGACCTCGTAATTGGCGGTAAGGGGTCGGCGCAGCTAACGCTGGCGTAAACCCCTTACCGCCAGGGTCGTAATGAGGCCCCTTGTGATGTAAAATTTTCATATGTGCGACCAGGGGCATTGATTTGATGGTAATAGCGGCTTGCCATTTTGCCAATGAATCAGTATGTGTGAGGTTATATCCTAAATAAATCATGCAGAAAGACCGTGGGATAATTTTCCCATTAATTTGCCATCGGTATGATATTTTTTTTTTTATTAGCAAAGACAAGGATGTTGGATTTCATTGGATTTATTGTCAGATTATATTTGTCGCAAAAGATGGAAAAATGATACAATTTCTTTTGTAGGTCCGGTCAAAGAGGATCACGTCATCGGCAAATGCAAGCCAATTAATACGCAAATGCCCTAATTTGACCGGAAAAGAATCGAATTGCAACCATAGTTTGTCTAGATCAGCAAGGTACAAATTAAATAGGATTGTTGCCAGGTTGCACCCTTGTTTTACTCCTATGTATGTACTTATTCGGTCCGTGAGCTGCCCAGTTAAGTCAATTCTTACCATATAATTAGAGTTGCTATGAAGCATTGCAATCATGGCAATAAGATGTGCTGGGATCTGGAAGGCTCTAATTTTTTCCCATAAAATTATCCTAATGGCGTTGTCAAAAGCTAAGGGTAGATCTAAAAGCGCCATATAGGTTGGACCATTATATTCCTTACGAGAGCTTAGCAATAAGTGCTATAAAATGGTTGCATTCAATTGGGTGCCCATTCCCTTCCTGAAACCGGTCTGAAAGCGTGAAAGAATGTTCCTGGCGGAAATGAATTCATTCAGCTCTCTAAGAATTAGAGAGACAAAGACGTTTGCTGACACATCTATCAGGGCAATCGGTCTAAAATTTGCTGGCTCATCGATCGCTCCCTTTTTATACAGAGGGATAACTGTAGAAGATAACCAAGAAGCTGGCAATTGTTTTGTCTGAAAAAAATAGTCATAACAACGTTTCAGATAGGCAGCCCATAACTTTGTGTCATCTTTTAAGAGACATGGCGGTAGCGCATCTGGCCCTGCCGCTTTGGATGGTTTTAGATTCCTAATCACCAATTCGATTATTTCCTCTCCCCAAGGACATGTGAAAGGAAAGTCCGCCACCATGGATTGCAGCTTATTAAGATTGAATTTCTTAGGTAATGCATACTTATTATGAGAAAATTCCACCCAGGCCTCCCCACTCACAGCAGAGCGCATTTCCACCAGTGCCTTTGCCAAAGGACCTCTTAGAATCGCGCAGATTTCCAGTGTTTTTCTAGTGGTTAAGAGAATAATCATTTTTTGATTATTTTTCAAGTAAAAATCGAATTTCAGAATTTTAATATCATTTTTATAATTTACCAAAATAGCCTTTTTTGCAATGACATGCTATATTGGATTCTTTGAGTTCTTTAGCGAGGCACGGATTGCAACATTTTTCACTCTTTTACTTCTCGCTATAGCAGCTTTAAATAGCCCAGATGAATTGACAGTGTGTACATCAGTTCTCAAGCTTGTTAGGTAAATAAGGTGTTCACGAATCATCTGAACGTTCTGAAGGTCACCAGCCCTACATTCGTCTGTAGACATTAGGTTGGCATTGATTTTTACAAGATAACGGCTAACTAGGCCATTGAGTTGCCTACATAATGTTGGATTCCACCTTATAGATATAGCTTGTCTATCAATTTCTAGTAAAGCCAACAGTATGAACAGTTCATGCTTTGATAGGATGCAGTCGATCGAGCACTCCAAGCGATAGTGATCACTCAAGTTCAGCACATCTATTCTACAGGGTGATGCTGTAATAGCTAGCTTCCTCGACAAGACAATGTAGTCAATTGTCGAAGAGTTTGTGCCTCGTGACCAGGTCACAATCGACTCGTTGGAAACAAAAGGAATAATTTGCATGTCCCAATCTTCAAAAATGTTTACTCACAGTTGTCCTTTCTCATACGAAGCAGTGGCATAAAGGGGATTATGCAAGTCAGAGAGAGGAAAACTTGTCGTTAAGGTAGATTTAAAGTCACCACCTAAGATTATTTGCACAATTGGCATTGCATCAACAACTTCCATCAGCAAGATGTTCAATCTATCAATTATATCATCAATTGAGATTGCGTTAGAATTCCACTATAGAGATATAACTAACAAAGGGATACTCCATAGACCACAGGGAGATATCAAATTGGCCAGCATCTCGGAAGCGGAATACACCCACCTTATTTTCAAGGAATACACGATTGAAAAATAAATGGCAAGTCCTTCTCGTGGACGCCCTAATAAACCTTTTTCAGCATGGTTATAGAAAGCAGATTAGCCCTCCAAGTGAATATATGAAATGTCCATGGTCTCTTGTAAAATGATTATTGCCGGATGTTTGTTAAAAGGTAGCTTCCCAAACCACAAGACCAAATTATTGAAACCACAGCAATTCCATGAATTCAACACGATTACAGTATTTTATGATTTTTCTTTCTGTGGTTTATCATTGAGTATGGATTTCATCAATGGTTCCAGCCAGGCAAGGGCATTTAATATTTGTGCTACTGAGTCAGCTTGTTTTCTGACTTTTTCGTTCAATGTTGCCAGCTGGAAATCTCTTTTTTCACTATTTGACTCTTCCCCTAATGCCGGCGCTTGATATTCAAATAAAACTGCTTGCCTCCTCGATCGAGTAGCAGGCAATCAATTTATAGCCCAGAAATTCAAGGTCTGTAAAATGAGCCCAGATTAGGGGGGCAATTATCGGCGTTTGAAATTTACAGATCATGCGATGGTTGGGCACATGAGGTAATTTAATCCAGTCTACGTCCTCTGATACTTGGTTATGGAGACCCGGTATTTGATGGAAAACGTTCATCAATGCAGTTCTATTTAAGTTAGGTTTTTCTATCTTCATTGGGTCAGCCAACCACTCCATCAATAATTTCATCTCTGGGGGAATATCCTTAGTTGAAACAGCAATTGCCCCTTTGGGCGCCGTCTCGTCAGCTCTATCATTTCATGCTAATTTAGGATTAGAGAGTTCAGAACTACCTGGAAGCAGCGATGGATAAGTCACCACCAAAGGCAGTGAACCACCATCAGAGTTTTCTTTGTGATCCAACATCTCTTATAAATGGCTTGTTGGGCTCAGCGTGCTCCTTTTCACCAGACCCAACACCAAGTTGCCCAATTTCATTGATATTTGTCCCTGCAGCGTTTTTGATATGAATTGTAGACTGCGCTAACATGGATGTGATCTTCTTATCCATTTTCTCAAAGAATCTTTGAAGGTGGGTTTGAATTAAGAAAGGTGAACCTTGCAAAGATCCCCCCTTGTCATGATCTTGCGCCCCCTCTATTGAGTCTTGTGGTTGCTCATGAACAGGTACAGGAAACTATACACCGTCAATTGGCTGACTCTTATTAACCTCCAAATGTGATTGGCTCTCTATGTTCAATTGATTTAGGTCAATGACCATATCATCAGATGACTTTGATACAAGGTTTTTAATAAATGACAACTAACTTTGGATTCTGTTTTTTTTTTTAGGTTTATTTTTTGTTTTCTTTAAGGTATCAGTAGAGGCAGTATGAGTATTAGCCAATGCCTGTCTTTTCTGCGCTCTTGCATGTTATATATTTGCTTTCCGAGACATAAAAAAAGTGGATTGTTGTGGTCCACTTAAATCCACAGTGGCTTCTGGCGCTGCTTGTGTCTCCAATTGAACAGCCACATTAAGATCAATCAAGTCTGTTAAGGGCTATCCGGCGTATCGCTAACAGCAGACACCTTTGTTAAGGGCATCCCTTCACTTCACCCCTCAATATCTCAGGTGGTACAAGGTTGGCTGCAACCAGGATATTTTCCAAAACCAATATGCGATTGTGCTTTAATCTTGCAATATTTAAGTAGTCAGGCGCAAGAGGAAGACTATGATTGGCATTGGCAGGAGTTTGTTGGTCGGGCTTAAGGCACACGTATTCAGTGCACAGCTTCCTGTATCAAAGTTTTGGTCAGTTTGCGTAAACTGTTCATGTGTAATGCAAGATTCAGACCTATGCGCATTTTGAGCAGGAAGCTGGCCACTAAGCAGTTGGGATGCCCAAAATGTGTGGCATTGCTCTTGGGCCATAATAAACCCTTCAATTCTACTTAGTGTATTCAAAATTTCGGAATTGGCGGTGCTTAGAGCATTGATTGCTCCATGGGTATATTCATGCCCTTTGTCAAGCAGGTTCAAAATCCTGGTCAATACCGGAAAATGTTGAAGCTCCTGATGATTAAGGTCTATTAGTGTGTCTTCGAGTGGGTATAAGGGTAAGGATGAGTTAGGAAAGCGTAAGGGATCAGGTGGAACTTTGAGCTGTTGTGGATCAAGGCCTAAAACGGGAGATTGGGGGTAAATTAGATCACTAGGGTTACCGGCAAACTCGTGGGACGGAGAGCTAGCCTTTTGCTTAATATTATTTGCTGCTAGGCTTAAATCTTTTTTCCCATTCTCTTTGAGCTGTAACAAGTTGGCTGCAATTGCAGCATGAGAATTAACCTTTTCTCTAATGCCACGAGAGCTTGAAGCTGGAGTTAAAGGCCCGTTGGATAGTCGTGTACGACTATTTAACTCTGCCAGAACTATAGGGGCCACCAGAGAAGTGTCAGTCGGAGGAAGAGCGGACAGATCCCCTATAGCACCCAGCAGAGAGTTATCATTAATAGGGACATTGCACATAGGATTTAAAGAATATGTGTGAGTGTCGTTAGAGTCAAGGCAAATTTCTTTTGATCTAACTGTTTGAGCAGTATGAAAGTCTGGGCCCTGTGTGCTGATATGTGTGTCAGAATTCACTAAGGCTTTACATGGATTCATATGCTTGGGCACAAGCGGATCAAGACTCACCGATGCAGTCGCTCCATTCTGCCCTTTTTTCTTAGCCTGTTTATTGGGCTCTTCCACACAGTCATCTTCTGACAAATTGCCCTCAGGAATAGTACTCGGGGAACCGTTCAAACAGCGTTTCCCACTTCTCAAATTTTTCACCATGTATTCCATCACCTTTAAAGTAGCACAAGCAGTTCTTTCACCTTTTGTGGAGAGATTTCAATAATATTCTTACTTAAATAGTGCCCAATCCGCAGCACTCAACTTTTCAGCCCTTCCGGCTAGTGACCAGACGTCAGACAACCGTTACTACAACATACAAAAAATTAGCGCACCTTTACAACCTCAAAACAACCTATACAAGTAGCAGCAATGAATCCCAATCAAAAAGCAGAACATAAAGTGGATCAAATCTCTAGAATGCAAGACCTTTTACATCTGCACCCCCGCACTCACCGCCCATGCGAACAGCCAAACAGCGACACTTGGGAAGCACTTCGGATGCGCGTGCGATGCTCGTGCACCGGTGCTTATGAGGAAGTGTGCTGGAGCTGGTGGCGGGCTGGGGGTGGGCACGTAGGAGGAGCTATGAAAAAAGGAAAATTAGGTTACTCGCACTGATAAGGAAGTGAGAAGGGAGAAGCACAGGGCAACGCGGGAGACCAGCGACCCTGATGCTAGAGTAGTTCGAGTAGTTCAAGCAATAACAAGTCCCAATTTACTTGTCAAGTTGGCGAGGCAAAGTTCAGCAGAGTCGCAGCCTTTGTCCTTCTGCTTGCCGACGGCGTTGTCCGTGAGGCTTTATCCGCAGAAGAGAAGGGTAGCGTGCAGAATGAGGAGCATCCAGAGGTCCCAGCCAAACAGCCACACTTGGGAAGCACTTCGGATGCGTGCGCGATGCGCGTGCACCGGTGCTTATGTGGAAGTGTGCTAGAGCTGGAAGCGGGCGGGGGGCGGGCAGGTAGGCGGAGTTGTCAAGTTGGCGAGGCGAAGTTCAGCAGAGTCGCTGTTACAGCAGCCTTTGTCCTTCTGCTTGCTGACGGCGTTGTCCATGAGGCTTTATCCGCAGAAGAGAAGGATAGCATGCATAATGAGGAGCATGCAGGGGTCCCAGCCAAATAGTCACACTTGGGAAGCACTTCGGATAGAAATTATAATGGCAGCATTTTGCCACATGAAGGGGAAGCTGACAGATTTGGGATTTATTTAGAAGACAAATTGAAATTGAGCACGAATTGTGCACAGACATGCTTTGATGTGCAGAATACATTGAGCTTTGCTAGACTGCCTCGGAGATACACTGAGAGTACTGGTGTCTATAGAGGGATGTGGGATGATAGATTAGAATTGCCACAACATTCCACGACATTGCTAGCAGGCTGTTATGAAGTATCCCAGGACGGCACGGTTTGCTTACTGAATGGAAATGCGAATACAGGACGCAGAGTTTTGATGAATGAGTTCCTGTTTTGTCAACATGAAGGAAGACATGGTGGTTTTCTTCTTGTTGAAAGAGGGGATGAGGATGGCTATAGATGTTTTTGTTACATTGCAGTTTGACACAGAGTGGTATGCAATCTTGGAATTTTCTAATTATTTGAAGGAATTTGTTCTGTTTACATTTTTGAAAGACAAAAATGCAGTATGCAGAGAACGTTGGAGCAAAATGCTTCACAGAGTTGACAGCAGCTGGAGATACAGACCTTTGTATACACTGAATGGGAATGGGCAGACATTGAGATTTTAGCATTGCTGTCTGAGGGGCAGCCACAATATTTGGACTAGTTGTTGCAGTAGTGCAATGGGAAATGAGAATAGCTTTTATTTTGTTTGAATACAGCCTGATATAAACTGAAAACACTGATACTGCACTTTCTTTCTTTTTGGTTTTGAGTTACATCTGATGCTGGGAAGACTGCCTACGTATGACAACTTCCTGATCATCCCAGAGATTGACCTGTCCAGAGAGATGACCTGAGCGACGCAGACTGACTGCATTCCAAGTTGACGAATTGACACTTACACAAGTGCCATGCGAGGTTACCGAAAAAGCAGCAAGAATTCTGCTGAATGTCTGTTGGAGGCCTTGGGGTGTGAACATGATATCCGTTCTGCCCTGAGAAGTACGTGGGATCCAAGCTTGCTTGCTGGCTGATTTCCAGGCTGAGAGATTTGCTGTGAGAGAGAAAATCCTGGGATATTGCGATGTTCCTTTGCTGATGCTTACGAGATTGGAAATGATCTTTTGCCACATGCCGTTTTGCAAGCTGTTTGTATTTGCAGCGACAGAAGAATTGAGACACATTTGATGCCTTACCTTTGACCCTAATGAGGGGTTGAGAGGTTGAGGCCTAGGGAATGGAGTTACGTATGGGCCCTGACAAATAGGCCCTGACACGTATTCACTGTGTTTGTTTTGCTTTGGCTACTGTGTGGACAAACCTGAGGTCATTTCTATTTGAAAGTTGCCATCTGCATTGGTCTGAGACAACACTCTGAGCGAAAGTGTGATTGATACATCAATATTAAAGGATAGAATGAGGAGAGTTTTTGGATAGAGGGCAAGTTGAGGAAAGTGCCTCTACAGATTGCAGATTGCAGAATAAGATCAGCATCTGTTTGTTTGGCACCCACAAGAAACCAACGTATCTGTTTTGCTCGAAGATGCCGGGAGCAATGATTTGAGCATTAATGATCTTTTGTGATTTGAGCCTATGTCAGTGAGGCTCCATGATAGTCACTGAAGACTGTCTTCTTGCTGGAACCACACTGGAACTATGCCCAACTATGCTACACTGGAATGTTGCACAGATGTTGGGACACACATACATTTTGACCACAGACTGACATGCAGTTTTGCCATAGCCTGGAATGAACTAGGTCCATGAGGAGACTCCTTTTTGGCTACTGACTATGTGACACTTGTCACTTGCTAATGACTGGAAATATTCTGAAATGTCTCTTGTGTGCAAGAGAGAGAATTGAAATGAATGTACAACATGAGAGATACCTGAACTGATTGGCCTATGTCCACAGAACACACGCTTTGATTTTCCTATGCTTGATTTGCTATGCTTTGATTTCACACGTTTTGAATACACATGCTTGATAGGTATGCATTTTGAACACCAGGATGAGCTATATGAATACTGAAATTCTGCTTTTTGGTGTTTGCTATTTACACGAATTGCTGTGCATCAGTTAGAACAATAGATTAGAATGAATGCACCACATTTTGACAGTTTTTGCATTGCTATTTTGCTTGCAGTGATCATTAGAAATCTGCCTGCTTATTTGAATGCTAGAGCCTGCTTAGTTTGCCATGTCATGTGCATGTTTTCATCTGATCTGACACGCTTGTCAGCTATGTATTTTATGATAGATTTACTTGGTTTTGCTAGAGCACCACTGATAGGGTGTCACTATTGCTGTATCAGTGACACCCTTGAAATGTCCATGTTCTTGCCTTAGAATGTTTGAGAAGCTAGCTACATCATTTGCTTTTGTGTCCATATCTTGACCTGACTACCTGTCTAGGTATATGTATTCATGGGATTAATTATCTGAATGATAAAAGGATAGTTTGTTAGTCCACATTTTTCTATGGTCGTTATCATATGAGTAATTCATCTATTAAATCATCCATTGACCATGTATTCATTTATGTATTCCACTAGAAATAGGCCATTTTAACACTATAGGTTTGATTAAGCTATAATGGTTGCATGTTTGCTTGAAGCCATGTGATTTATGCATTTTAGTATAGCATATAGAAGTGCTTTTAGGCGTTAGAGAAATTAGCTGCTCTCTCTCTGTCCCATTCTGAATTGGCTTGGCTGTGCGCAGCGGATTATTGTTGCACAGTGTGAATTGTTATGAAAACATTGTTCTTGGCAGACAATCAGCTATTCTCCGAGACAACCTTGGCTGGCAGAGAGAGCTGCAAGGAGAGGATGTGTTTTTCAGTTTGAAATAGAATGTCCTGGCTGAAGGAGAAAGATTGTTTTGGGTTTTGCAAATGAATAGTCTCCATGCTTAGAGCAAAAGACATGATATGCTTGTCTTGTCCTTATGTAGAAATGTCACTGTTCCTGTGAGCTAATGTTCATGCACGTAGATAGACATGCCGTATTTCAAGAGAAATGCTATGCTGGCAAAATTGTATGTATTACGCACACTGCCATTTGCATCACTGAAATGTATAAACAGTAGCTGTACTGTTAGGCTTTAGGATACTAAAGGGAGACGCTGCAAGCACACTGCAGGAGGGGACACTGGCAGAGGTCAGGCCCTCTGAGTCTTGCAGGCTGACAGTGGAAGGCATGAGGAGGAGATCGCCATTCATCAGACTAGAGGGGAGTAGAGTCTGATGTGTGTGGCTGGGAGAACTGCTGTTAGAGAGAGCTAGTGGGAAGAGGAGCTGTCTCGTTATTGGGAGCATGTCTGTGGACAGGGAAATGCTAAGAACTAGTAGGGGTATTGCTATTATGCTAGAGATACAGTAGCATAGCTCATTAGCTCACTAGCTCACTAGTCTGAGAGCTTGTTGCAAGGAGACAGGCCGGAAGGGCTGGGAAAGTTGCAGTAGCTTGCACTTATGCTTAAGCAGTGCTGATTTGCTCACTTGTGTAGTAATTTGCTGTGATAAGTGTCATGCAATGCAAGGCATGAATAAAGTGTATTAGGTTATGAATTGAGCCGATTATTGTGTTTCTTTGTGGTTCTCTGTGTTTCATGTTGTGTCTTATTTTGTGTCTCTTTTCATGGTTTGTTTGTTTGTCCCATAGCATAGCAATTTTTCTGTAGTTTCTCGGATGCATCTCAGTAACACAGTGCACCATTATTTTGTTGTTTCACAGCTTGGTCCACAATATTGCACTAGCTAGGGACCCAATAAAGGGCCACTAGTAAGGAGAGTGGATTAAAGTAAGGTGTGAATGCACCACTCTTCTGTAAGAGCAGTCAGAGGGGGTGCACCTTTTCAAATGGGTGCCATTTGTTGTCCAGTTTGATCGGCTCTGGGAGGGGAGTTGAGCAAAGGGACAGCAGTCTGAGATGAACAGTGCTTTTCAGCAAGGTGGTCCTTTGGGGTTCATTAGGCGCTGTACTGTACAGTAGGTTGTTTCAGTTTGTTTTGTGTGTTGTATGTGTGTTGTTGTATTACATACCCAATGCATTCAAAATGTACTAGAAAACAGGATGAGACAAATACAGTAAACAGGATAAATGATAAACTAGCAACAGCACACATTTACTGGTGTTTATTTCCAGTTCTTGTTCCCTACATCCAACAATCAAAGCATATCAAAATGATATGATATGATATGATATGGCATTTATTATGAGCCTATACACAGGTGTTTCAAGGCGTGAAATGCAGTGGATAAATCAAAACGAAATAAATAAAGTCATATGTATACATTTAAGAATGCTCTAAAAGAAATGTCAATAACAGCATTGGATCTGCTGGAAACCTGGTCCCAAAATGTATCAAAAGCGCACCAAGCAGGCTTCCCCACACTGCCGTGGCTGCTACAAAGAGCAGTGAGTGTCTGTAAGATGTTCTGCTGAAAGGACACTTGCATTACACTCTCCTCCCATGTGAAGTGTGCCTTTGGGCAGGTTTTGCACATGATTGTGCAGGTGCTTCCACCCTTATTGAATAGCAAGTGGGTACCTATTGAAAAGATAAACAGCTGTAAGGCTGTGTATAACCAGCATTACAAAATGCATTGTGGCAAAACCAGCATCCAGATCAGTGAACAATGTAACTGATTCACCTGGTCCTAAAAGATGATCTGTTCAAATATTGCTCTACAGTCCTGTAAAACAATATATGAACTTTGAACACTATTATGTGTATATGTGTGTTTCTGTGTGTACTCCAGTTACTGTGTCCCGAGTGGATGTTCCTTTTCCCAAAAGGTACTGCATGCCCAACAAGTGAGAAGACACATTGAAACTTCAGAAAGGCAGCAGCACGTCACACCTGATAGTTGCAATTAGTACCTGCAACAGATTCTTCCCCAATGTGCACTCCCCTGGGCCCAAGTCACAGAACTCAGAGTCCCTATTCTCCTGGATCGGGTTTATTTAAAGCAGTGTTTCAAGGCTGTCAAGGCAAACTGGTGACACTGCTGTCACTTGCATCGCACTATGACAGAAGGAACTCTTGCTTTGTAGGGTCAGCCCCTGTATACTATTTCAACCTTACATCACTGTTCTGTCATTTTGGAGGGCTACAGTCTATGAACAAATAAGGTGGGTATTCCGACTCCTTATTCATGCTGAGGGCTTTAGTGCTGCCATTGTGCTGTCGAGAATAAATACACCAAGGAAATGCATTTCGTGATTATGCCCTGCCCCTAGTAGACAAAAAAGAAGATTATTTGAAATCAACCTGCAAAATAGATAAAAGAAAAAATCCAAAGGGAATAAAGGATGTCACCATTTGAGAACAATTGGGATACTGATGAGAGTGATCAGTCCAAGAGATTTAGACTTTCATGTCAACCTGTGACTCTGCATCCTGACAACCTATTTTACCAGTATTCCCAGTGACTATCTGCCAGGCCGTGAGTACCTTTGTCCTTTAATATCGGCTGACATTTGCAAGATCTGTGTTCTTCCTGTAGAGAAGGACTCTTCTTATGCTTTTATTAGGAAGGACGGCAAGTACAGCACTGGGTTTCCCAAGCTGCACTGCCACTTGATTCAGCTCACATTGTCTGCACTGATTGGATGCTCCTTTGACTGATGGAAAGATGGAGTCCAGCCTAGATGCCCCCAGCACAAGGTGGGGGTGTAACCATGTCACCCATAATACCATGACACCTATGAGTCCTTGACAATGACTATGCTGCTTAAGGCGGTTGTGTGTTGTAGTACAACATATTAGGCGAGCCAAAGGTTGCAGACCCCTTCCCAAGCCTTTCCAAATAAACCATATGTCGTACTGTACCTGCATATGTACGCCACCGAGGTTTACATGCTTGGCTATCGTTAAAATAAAAATAGTAGTTGTTTCAAAACTGGTAGTTCACAGAAACAATGTGTTTACCAGTGATTTATGAAAGTTCAACCTATGGGAAACCTAAAACAAATGCAAGGTAATTACTCCATTTTCACATGAAAATAAAATGAGGTAATGTGCGTATCAATGTCCTATTTCAGTGACCTCTTGACATTTACAAACGGCTTTCTCCAGCAGCCTTGATTAGCATCACCACCAGAATTGCTCGCTGTCTCTCTAGACATGTGAGGCAGGGTGATATCTTTTGTATCAGCCATTTCATATGGGATATTATTATTATATGGCCGAAAGCCAGTTACCAGTTACGAAGGGTTTAAAGTAAAGTGGCAGAATCTGATGTGGCTTATTTCTGTTGGGAGGCAAGTTGTTCCTGCATGGTTCAGTAAGCACACCCATCGAACTAAAATCAAAAAAACAGCACATGGGACCATGCACAAAGGGACACGGACTCACATGCCGTGCAGGTGCACAGTTTCCAAATGAGAAAGATTCCCCCAATTCACAGAAGAAAAAGCAAGAGAAAATGATTCCATATGGGCATATTAGTCCTCTTGGGAACCATAGGTCGGAATCACAAAAGCTTGAGAAACTTGAACTTCTATTTCCTTTTGTGAATCATGCTATTATACACATGTGTAGCAAAGCATATTAGCGCTTGAGGGCGGATAATGACACAGCGTCATATTATTGCGTGAGGTGAAGTCGAGGCCTATGAATTGTTATTGAATTCGGTCCTCAGTCAGCTACTTGTAAATTGTCTTTTGTGTTATGGATTAAACTCTATGCAAAAACCAATGGACAAACTGATAGCCCAGCCAACAATCGCCAGAAAGACATCCCAACAGACAATGCCCAGACACTCTGTCACATGAAGCATGCATGGGCCTAATTGCAGGGGGGTGCAAGGGTGTTTGCCCTCCCCCCAACTTTCGTGGCACACCATTTGTCCTCCTCATTTATCAGGGGCCTCTTTCTTTTGGATGCCATGTTCCCCTTTCCCCCACCATTTTCACCAAAGTTACTCCACTGGATGCGTGAATTCAACAGTGTGGTGTATCACACAGCATGCACCTTGTAGCCACTACAGAGCACAAAGAAAGGTAGAAGGCGGGAAAGGACAGAGCAGAAATTAAAGCAGCCAGGACTCTTTTGCCCTTAAAGATAAGATCGCGTTAAAGCCCCTCTTTTGCTATCCTTCCACAGATTGTTCAGGCAGACCTATGAGCAGGCAGGCATCCGATGGACGCCCAAGCAGGCAGTGGCAATACAGACGCCCTATCACACAGTGGTCAGATCGTTACATACCTCAAAGGCAAAGTGCTGAAGTGTGTACCGCATCATTGTGTTACTGTAGCGTGCACATGTATGTACATGTTATAGTATATCAACGCATCCAAGTACATTTGAGTGAATGGTACTGTTTAAACCATGCTAAACGATTTTTTTGTTTTTAGTATTTCATTTTCGCCAAACCTCAACCTCAGTCGATTGTCAGCACAGCTGGTGTAAGGGTGATTGCAGCAGGGAATATGTGAGAGCCCATTGGTGAGATCTCAAAGAACCAGATCTTTATTCTAAAACGTATTGGCATTGTATGAAGTAATTAGTGTGATAATTTTAAAAGTCGGAAAGGAGTTGAATTTGAATAAAGGCTTTATTTATTTATTTATTAATGTGTTGATTTATTTTTGCATTTGTTACAGCCAGGGGCGTTGATAGGGGGGGGCTTAGGGGGCTATAGCCCCTGATCTTTTGGTTGTAGCCCCGGATAGAATCTCAGGAGCTACAGCCAAAAGACTAGCTAGCCCCCAGTCCCAACAGTTCCGACATCAGCTTAGCCCCGGGTCTTTTCCAGACCTAGCAACTCCCCTGGTTACAGCACACAATACTCTCGGGTATCCAGGCATTAGTTACATTGAGGGAAAAAGGAGAAGGGAGGCAGAGGGGGAAATGCATTAGGATAAGTGATGGGTCTAAGGGGAGCAGAGTTATTTGAAAAGCCAGGTCTTCAAGTTTTTGCGATAGGTCCAGTAGGCTGGTTCTTTTCTGAGTGCTGGAGGGAGATTGTTCCAAAGTTTCGCAGCCACAACCGGGAAGCTCTTACACACCACTGAGAGGCGATTGAAGTTGTAGATCTTGAGGAAGTTAGAGTTTACAGATCTAAGAGGTCGGGCGGGGGAGTATTTCTCCACGCAGCATGAGAGGTAAGGCAGAGCAGTGTTGGAGACACATCAGTGAACTGAGGCTAGTGTTTTGAATTTGATCCTTTGTCAGATCGGTAGCCAATGAGCATTCCTTCTGGCTTCTGAAATGTAGTCAGATTTGTAGAGATTTGTAGAGACCTATGGCTGCTCCGAGAGCATTGCTCTGAATGGTTTGAAGTTTGTTCAGGTTGCTCTCGGAAGGGCTGGTAAATAAGGCGTTGATATAGTCGAGCTTGGCTCCTGTGTTGGCCCTTGCTATGGAACGGCGGTTGGGTGTGGAGAGGAAGTGTGTTCTGGTGTATTTTCTTGTATACATCATTAATCGTTCATACATGCATTCGACTAAGACTTAGCAGAGTAGATATATTGTGATGTCATGCAATTCTGTTTAGAGTGTTTTGATTCTACGTTACATTCCAGTGTGGTCAGTTGGAGCCTGCCTCTCAAGGGGGTGCCTGCTGTCTTTGTATCTTCTACTTATTAAAGACTTATAAACTTACTCATGCCTGGACATCAGTCTTAACATTGGCGACGAGGATGGGATCTGAGGCAAGCAATGTAGGATTCCACAGATTCCGACTTCTCTTGTACCCTCTGGAAAAATTTGTGTCTCTCAAAACTAACATTCTTTTTTGGTTCAAAGTGGTCCCGAAGTTGGTTAAGAGCAATTATATATTCATCCATGTCATCAGCCTCTGGATCACGGTGTCTTGAAAGTCCATCATAAATTCTACGTCCTTCTATGCCAAGGTTGTGAAGGAGTAAGGCTCTCTTACGCGCAGAAGGAAATCTCTCTGCGCCCATGGCCACCAAGTCATTTTCAAACATGTCTCTCCACCTATCCCAAGCAATTGTAGGCCCTCCCGGTTCACTCAGGAAGGGGAGAGGGGGCGGAATGGAAGTAGCCATGATTTGTGTTTAATAAAAGGACACCCCAACTGTAGTACTGTTCACAGCAGTCCAGCTCTTGTATAAACGAAGTCACATATGTTTCCTTGTTTGTGGATTGATATGTATTTGCGGTGCACAAGTAGTTTAAAAAAAAACACATTTTTTTTTTTTTAATGTTCTTGGCCACAATTAGCATGTGAACCATATAGTGGCGTGATTGTGTTGTCACAATGACCACAAGTGCCCCAGGCGTGGGAAAAAAATGGTTGCTAGGCAGCAGCTGTGTCACAATGGGAGATCCAGGGCTTAGACAATCTGAACATGAAAGTTCTGACTTCCTTTCTCTGCTCCCAGGCATGGGAAAGCTGTTGCTAGGCAGCCGATGTCACTATGGGAGGACCAGGGTTCTGCCTTCCTTTCTCTGCTCCCAGGCGTGGGAAGGCTGTTGCTAGGCAGCTGACGACACAATGGGGGATCAGGGTTCCCAGAGATCAACACGCCCTCAGCAGCGCGTGTCTCGCGGTGCGCGTGGAAAGCGAAAGCTCGCTCAGGAGCTCGCGCTGCGGCTCGCGCTGTGGCCTGCACAATGTCCCTCTTCCAACCGGGGGCTCGCGCAAAGCTCTCGAGCAGCCGCCGCGCTGCACCAATGCCCGCTCTATGCAACCGCTGCGACGAACCTCAGAGAATAATGGAGACGGTACTCAAAGGCCTTGAAAAAGTAACTGTGTTCCAAGATGACATTCTCATATTTGTCAAGGATGGTCCTGAACATGATAAGATACTTAGATCAGTGTTAGTCAGACTCAGGGATGCGGGTTTGACAGTACATGCAGAATTGCTGTTACGGAAGTGGATTACTTGGGGCATAAGATCTCCTGCAATGGTATTTCTCTCAGAAAGTCTTTAGTTGATAGCATTGTGGGTGCTCCCCAGCCCCTGGATAAAGAACAGTTACGCTCATTCATGGGGTTGGCGGAGTACTACCACAAGTTTGTTGATGGTTTCTCTGCTCTGTCGTCTCCTTTGAGAGATCTATTGAAAAAGGGTACCAAATATGTGTGGTCGGAAGAATGTCAAAGTGCCTTTAGCAAGATTAAATTGTGAAAGCACCTTCATTAGGAGGGTTTGTTTCTGGCAGACGAACTGTGTTGGCTGTGGACGCAAGCACGTTAGGGCTTGGTGCTGCTCTTTTTCAGTATGAGGGTAACATTGAACATATCATAGCCTTTGCCTCCCGACCACTGAGAGGGGCGGAAAACAACTATTCCGTGGTGGAGAGAGAGGCTCTAGCTGTATCATGGGCTGTTGCCCATTTCAAATTTTTTCTATGGGGCCAGTCGTTTGTTGTAAAGACAGATTATAAGCCCTTAGTTCAGTTGTTGGGAGGTGCAGAGTGGGCTAAAGGTTCGCCTAGGATATCTCGGTGGATGATTGACCTGCTGGCATATGATTTTAGAATGGTGTATATACCTGGGGGAGAAAATGTTGTTGCTGACTGTCTTTCTAGACTGCCTGCACAGAATGAGAGCTTCAAGGATGTGAATGTAGAGTGTACTGTGAGTATTTGCGAACTTGTACACAATGCCATAAGCAAGGAGGAATGGCAATCTGCTGATGTTAAGGATGAGGCCCTGGGGCAAGTCAAATTTTGGACCAAAACAGGCTGGCCCAGGAAAGACCTCATTGAGAAGAAATGTGATGTTTTTTATTGCATTAAAGAGGAGTTGAGCATATCAGAGGATGGATCTCAGCTCACAAAGGGAATGAAGATAGTACCTCCCTGTGATATCAGGCCCAAATTAGTGGACATAGCCCACCAAGGCCATCTAGGTATGGGGGGTACCAAAAGGCATATCAGACAATCATTTTGGTGGCCAGGAATTGACAGTCAGGTAGAGAGGTGTGTGAGGAGTTGTAAAGAATGTGAGAGAAGCGACAAGAGCAAGATTGTTAAGGAGGCTCCCTTAAGACCTGTCAGTGTTCCAAGAGAGCCATGGAGGAAATTAGCAGTGGATTTAATAGGGATCCATACAGGAACTGGGTGAGGATTTTAAATACTTGATTATCCTGGTGGATTATCACTCAAAATGGGTTGAGTGGAAAGCCATTAGAGAAGCAACCACTTCACAATTGATTACATTTTTTGAGGAGGTGTTTTACAGGGAGGGATTCCCCTCAGAGCTCGTTTCAGATAATGGGGTACAATTCTGTTCGGACAGGATGGTGGAGTTTCTTAATAGGTTTGGTATCAAACACTACATGACAACACTTTACCAGCCTAGAGCGAATGGTCTTGTTGAGAGAGCCAACAGATTCCTAAAGGGAGGATTACAGTTAGCCATTGCTTCAGGTCTAAGGTGGCAGACAGTTCTCAGGGAGATGGTCTGGAACTATTGTGTGATCCCACACACTGTTACCGGCATTTCACCTTTCACGTCTCTAAAGGGTAGACAACCCGGGACAAAGTTATGTCGGGCTGGTTGGATTTAGCGAGGAGTGTACATGTTAACAGGGAAAGGATCATGGATCTCATTAGAGAGGCTCAAGATGAGTACAAAGAGAGATTTGATACTAAAAGGGGTGGCAAGGTGACGCCATGGTCAGTGGGGGACTGGGTGTATGTTAAGAATGCATTGCGAGTAAATTCATTGGACCTAAGAAAATTGCTGTGATCAGGGGAAATGTTGTCATCATGCAGGGTGGTGAATGTTGGTCAATGGCCAAACTGGTGCAATAAGTTTGACAATGAGGTCGGTGATGGAGCGAGAGAAGAGCGGGTTCTTGTTGAGCATGGAGAGGATGAACATATGTTTGAACCGAAGGTGCGTACAGCTTTCGGTCACAACAGCAGCTTGAATGCAAACAGGGTCAGGAGCAAACCTGTCAGGTTGAATTATTATTACCTGGGTTAAATCTGCCACAAATTAAAGGGAAGAGATGTGTTCTGGTGTATTTTCTTGTATACATCATTAATCGGTCATACATGCATTAGACTAAGACTTAGCAGAGTAGATATATTGTGATGTCATGCAATTCTGTTTAGGGTGTTTTGATTCTACGTTACATTCCAGTGTGGTCAGTTGGAGCCTGCCTCTCAAGGGGGTGCCTGCTGTCTTTGTATCTTCTACTTATTAAAGACTTATAAACTTAATCATGCCTGGACATCAGTCTTAACAAAGAGCTTGCTGGCATCTAGCAGTTTGGTGGTGTAGGGTGCTGATGAAGCGATAGAGTTCATTTGCTGTGAAGGTGAAGGTTAAAATCCAGGTAGACAACAGGAGTTTTGGCTGCAGTGGAGGTAGGGATTCGGTTTCCGTCAATGGTAAACACCTTGTAAGCTGGGTCTATGTTGTGTAGCGTGAGTGGGAGCTGGAGATGAGGATTTCGGTTTTATCATCATTGAGGCAAAGTAAGTGAGATGCCACCCAGTTTTGTACGACTTCATACACTGAGTTGATGGAGGCTGAGTCCTGAGTATATGAACCGGAACGGGGGTTAAGGAGCTGCGTGTCATCAGCATAGTTCCTGTAAGATATGCCGAGTAGGGGGTCAAGGTGATCGAAGAGGGGTTTCGTATAGATGTTGTAGAGAGTGGGGGAGTGGCAGGAACCTTGGGGAACTCTGCAGGTGTCAGGAGTAGGTGTGGCGGAAAAGTCATCAATGAAGACTCGCTAAGATTTGTCAGCTAGGAATGACCCAATCCAATTGGTGGCCGATGAAGAGAAGTTAGCTGTTGAGGCAAGTTGTGAACAGAGGGTTTGGTGGTCTACCAAGTCGAATGCTGTGGAGAAGTCCAGCATGATCAGGAGGGCAGGTTTGCCAGTGTCCTTGATGGCATCAAGCTGAATTTTCAGGTCAAGCAGGGCAGTTCCGGTTCCATGCTTGGGGCGGAATCCTGATTGGCAAACGCCAAAGATATTATTCTCCTTGAGATTCTCATGAACTTGGATGTAGGCTACGCAATCCAGGATTTTCAGGAGGTCAGGTACCGTGGTAATGGGGTGATAGTTTGTAGGTATGGAGGGGTCGAGGGAGGAATTCTTGAGCAGCTGTAGGACCCACTCTTCCATTAGGGAGGTTGCACCAAATTGGTGGAGAAGGAAGCATTGATGAGGGCTGTGATGACATGAGTAAGTGTCTCAGCACAGTCTTTGAGGATTGGGGCTGGGCAGTTGTCACCTCTGCAATGCTAAGGTTTGAGACTATTGATGATCTTGGTGATTTTATATTTGAGCATGGCTATCTTGTTTGATTCTGCAGTTAATTAACCCAGAACACGGTTTTAGACATACCAAATAAGTGTTACAAGGATCAATATAACAAGTGTGAGTTTTGAGAAGAAATGACAAGACATCATATGGGGCACTGATACTGTGACTTTTTAGCCACGCAAAAGATGAAGATGCTGTGACATTAGTCTGCGGTTGAACAAATTTGCTCTCTCCGTCTTGTGATGTCTTTATAACCATAAACATACATTCCATTTGAAAACAAAGCCTGTAACGCTTCCCTGGTCATGTGTATCCGTTTTGCAATGTCTTCTAAAAAGAACCTGGAAACACCCGGCCATCCATCTATATAATTGTAACAGGCTGAGCTTGGGATTCCCTGCCCAGTCCTAAAAATATATGCTTGAAAAAGCCTTTGGATATATGCTTGGGAGCTGTCCACAAGCTGCCGCCAAGTGGATTCCGATGCGTGTTGTGAGAAGCAGCAACATCGGCAATTGCAGCTGACTCAGAGGGCTGAAAGAACAACTGAAGAGGCAGAGGTTTGTTCAGGGTTAGGAAGTTCAGTTTGTACCTGGAATCGGGATTTACTTCATTATATCCAGATCCTCGCTTCCTCGTCCAAGTGCTTACTCTATGGATGCCATTCACCTTTCCGACAGAACACTTTCTTTGGCCCAACTCCCTCTTATGTTGGGTTATAAAGCACCTGTTTTCCTTTCTGTCCTGGTCAGTGAACCCACATGGCTAGTCTCTTTTTTTCTGAAGATTCTAACCCTGGTGCTGGGCTTTGTGGGTCACAGAATGATGTTTTGTGATTTCCCAATCAGTCCCTGCCTGCTGGGCTTGGTTTTGGCAGACGGGGTCAGCACTGGGTATGGTGAGAATAGGGTAATCTGGGAGGATCATCTAGGCTGAGGACAAGGGATGCCCAGGCTTGGAGATAGCTGTGAGGACTCATACTTCCAGAAAACCTGACCCCAATGATGGGTTTTGGCGTGTACGTTTTCTGTTCTATTTCTCCCTCAGTTCCTGCTGGGCTTCAATTTAGGGTGGGTAGGGCAGCCCTAGGCCTCGTGATTATGGGGCACCCCAGAAGGCTGAGTGTCAGGGGTGTTGAGGCCTTTGGGTGGCAGCAGATGATGCTCCCTGGGCCCGCAAAGTTTGAGGCACTGGGATTGAGCAGTGGAAGTCAACAGAGCAAGGAGCACTGTATGATGATGGGTGGTTTGCAAATGCTCCTCCAAGGAGCCTTGAGGTCACAGTGAATAGGAGAGAATTGGACTGCGGTCTTACTTTGATTCTCAATGTCTCATGTACGTGGTCACTATTCTGTTTCAAAAGTCTGGTGGTTCCCCACCCTCAGGTTTGCAACCAACAAGGCCTCCTGTAGGTTTGGCTGGGCTTCTGAGTCTCTAGGTGGCACCACCCCTTGATGTCGAAGGTGTGGCTTGAGCATGGTTTAAGGTGAGCAACATTTTGGGATTCCTCCCTCATCACAGTAGATGGAAGGCTGCTGCGGCTTTGATAACCCTATCTCCGGCTTAGCCCACCCCCAAATTGATAGATGGAACACTGCATGGGGATGTGAGGAATGCAAACAAACCTCCATTGTGCCTAAAGTTCACAGTGAGTAGGAGAAAATGGGACTGCAGTCATGGTGTTAGTCTCTATATCTCATGTACATAGCCATTAGTCTAATATGGGGTCTGGTACAACTGACAAGTCCTCTTGCAGGTTCTGCTGGACTTCCCAGGCTCTTGGTAGTGATATTCTATTCTACAGGTGTGGAAGGGAAGTCAGTGTCGCCGGGGATTCCCTGTCTCCTGCCCCACCCCCAGAAAAAGATAGACATTTTTTGTGTGGGATTTTCAGTGCTGCCTCAAGGTAAGGGTTTGGCTGGTAGGATGAGTGGAAGGCTTCCCTCTCTGCTGCCTTAACTACCCTATTGTCGTACCTGTAGTTACTTATAGTTTATGACAGTTTGATCTGGATAGCATGAGGAAGCTGCCGGAGGTTCTCTGCAAGGCCCCTTGCCTCCTCAGAAATGAGGTTCTGTTCCTTTCCTTGTGAATGAACTTTTGCTTGGCAGATTACTAGGGTAACTCTGCAAACACCAGCCGCTGATGAACTTAACTGGTGGATTTACCTGCCTAGCTCTGCAGTTTGAATTGCATTCAGTTGTGGGGTGGCAAGGCTTGTTTCGTGTTACCTTTGCATCTTCTAGGACTTTGCTTGACCTTAAACTGACTGTGACTGTGTCTTTTTCAGGCTTAAAATGTTAATGAAGAAAAAAGCGAATGTGATGCAGGCTGTGGAGTAATCTTATTGGTGATCCATAAAGGTAATTTCTACTATACTACAATTATATACATATTTTTTGTAGAAATTGCCTCTTTGGAAAGAACCAGAGTCTGGGAGACGATTACCTGCCTACTTTTTAGGAGTCATAATTCGTGCATATCCATATTTGACGGTATGGTTTTTACATAGTACAAATTAATAACTATCTTCTGGGCAATAGTAAATTCTATAATACTACAATTATATATTTTTGGTAGAAACTACCTATATGGACCACCAATAAGAACCAGAGTCCGGGAGACGATTACCTGCCTAATTTTCACATTGAAGACACAGTGCCTAAACCCATAAGGGTAAGAATTGAGTCCACACTTGTGGCCACAATATGACTTCATACACGTGCCCAATTCCTCAAATCCATTATTAAAGGTTAGGAACCTATGTCAGGATGTCGTAAGAAAATTCTATCTCCTATATATTCTATCTTCGAAAAAAGAAAGATCAACCAACCAATAAAGCCAACGAACGCAGGATTGCTTAGGAAACAGGAAGAAGGTTAGTGACTGTATAACTAGCACTATGGATAGGATACTCACATTTGGATTAGCGTGTTTAGACTTTGGGTCCACAAAAAGTCAATTGTAATAACCATATAACCTTGGCTCTCTATTAGACCAAACTGTATACACGACTAGCATCGTTCATAACACTTGGTCAGAAACTGGGGTCATGCAAATTGCTCCATTGCAGATTTGTTCATTGTAATTTTGAAAATGTTTAAATATATTTAAGTTTAAGAAACGTGATTCGTATGCAATGTACAATGAAATGTGATGATATTTAGATGCTTAAATAATTGGAATTTATATTTAATTTTTTTCTATAGATTAAATTTGAAAATATTTTACGCCCGTGAAGAAGAGAGTTGTCTCGAAATGCGTTGGGCCACATTATTTGTATTAATAAATTGTTTATGAAATCAGAACCTATTGGTAAAGTGTACTATTTCACCAAAATTGTGAATGGATTATTGTATCATTGACATTTTTCCACAAAAAACTAAGACATATTCTAAACTGTTTGGCCATTATATCAGCCATTGAAAGTGTGCAGGGGACGGAAGTTCCCTAATTGGGAACTATTTTTGTACCTGCTGGCTAATTGCCAGTTACAGGTGGGAACAGGTTGGGTGTGTGTAGTAGGCCAATAAAGTTGTAAAGTTGTAGGCTTAGGGCGTGGGCAGCTCTTTGTGACCTCAGTGATGTATAACCTAAGATTGTCATTTTGTACTGTTAGAGGTGAGGTGGATTCTCTCAGTTATCCCAAACCCCCTTCCATCTCCATGCTGAGGACAAGCAGTGGCCGCTGGCCTCCCTGTTTGGGTTCCTACCTTCTTCCTTCAGTTGCAATTTGGTCCTTTCTCGCAGTCTTGTATTCTGTCCTGTTTGGAACATTGAAACATGGTTGTGAACTATCTCCCTGTCGGCACCTAAACACTGTCTGTAGGGGGAAGAAGGTGTCTGAATCAGGGTACTTTCTAGGCACCTGGTTCTTCCCACCTTCAGAGTCTGCTTCTTTGGCCCACCTGATAGGAGGCTCTGTGGGCAGCAGTCTGGAGGGCATGATTCCTTGTTGGTGATTTTTTGAAGCACCTGTTTCTTAGTAGCAGGTCTTTGGCAAAGCCCCTAATTCATGAGGTTTCTCTCCTCATTGACCTTTGTTCCACATGTGGGATTTAAGGTTTAGGAGTTCCAGTCTCCTTTCTTGCCTCTTTGAGAAGTACCTGTGCTAGTCCTCAGTGGTCAGCCCTGGACCCTGGTAGCGTTTTTGTAGCCCTTTGTCTTTCTTTTCTTTCTACTGATTGGTCAGTTCCACACTCAGACTTCCACTGGACAGTAGCTTTTCTATTTTGCTCTGCTTGGTGATTTAGCTTAGGGAATAGAGTTGCTGTTTTTATCTTTGTTTATGCTCCAGGGAATGCTGGGTCCCTGTATTGTGGGTAATGTTGGATTATTGCTAGGTGCTCCTCAAGTTAAGAGTTGGCCTAGGGTTGCTTTCTACCCTAGTCTTTCCGGGAGACGTCTGCAATTTTCTGGTTGTCCCTGGGGGTGGGGCTGTTCAAGGCTGGTGCTTTTAGCTGACCTGAAATAGACACGTTGAATGTTCTGATTATGCATCTATTGTAGACCCTGGCTTTACCCTTCCCACGTTGTTTCTTCGTGAGGGATGCCCTTCCGCCACACCTTGATCTTTTTGGAGGGGGATACTTGTGATTCTCCATGGATGGCCACTGTGCAGGGGGAGGTAATTCCTTTTCAGTTCTGTTCAATCTTTGGTATGTATCATAGAGTAAGTACTGGGATGAGGAAGGGAAGAGGAAGAGTAGGTTATGCTCTGATTATTTACTGGTAATATTCAATACGCTTAATCCTACTCTTCCTCGTCACAGTTCTGCCACCCTTCTCTCCTTCCTCAGCGATAAGACCGTCATGGTACCTTTGGTATAGGATTATGGGAGGGGTCGGGTGCTTAATATCCCAGGTTATGAGTAGGAGTGGACAAAAAAAGAGAACGTTTTCGAAAGGTTTCTGCGGGAAGGCGGATGTCCTTCATAGCCTAAGTATTGTGACGAGGTAGAATAGCACTAAGCGTAATGAAGATTGCTGGTAAATAATCAGAGCATTTCTCCCATCCTCTTCACTTATAAATAAATATATGAGGAACTTCAAAAGGTGTGAGTTTATAATAATAGGTCATTACTAAAATCCATTCGCATCAGAATTATCTTCAAACAATTGATGTTTTACATCAACGGCATGACCTTGAATGGAGAAAGCATAATTGGCTTGTGACATTAGCTGTATCCACTCTTTACATATTAATTGAACAACGTAATCTTGCAAAAGATACAGTCCCGTTTCTAAATGCTGGAAAATGAGCCTCATACTTTGGGTGATACAAAATCATATTAGAAGTGTTACTGTCATTGGCATTGAAGGCACTACAGCCTGAAAGCATCTATTTGCTCGACATAAATTATGAGAAAATGTAAAGTATGCTTAAAAAGCAGAGTCTTAATAATGTTTCTGAACATTAAAAGATCTCTTATCTAGCAAAAACGGAATGGTTGGCACAACGGAAGGCACGAGATGGCTTGAATATAGGAATGTGTAGTGAATTAATAAATATATAATTGGTTATTTTAACAAGCTTAATACCCACAGTTTTCGTAGCACGGACCCGGGCATCGAACCGTTGTTGCTCAGTGCCGTCTTGCTTCCAAGGTGAGCACGTTGCCTCTGACCTATCCTCCCTAGTTAAAAAAATAAATAATCTTAGGCAGAGATATGAATTCTGCCTTTTCAATTGGATCTTGATATGTTAGGTAGTTTCCGTATAATGTTTTATGGATAATGGAAAGAAGTTTAAAAATCAAACTCGAGTTTAGAAGGAAGCAATAAACTCTACTCAAACTGTGAGTAATAAGCCATGTTTTATGGTATTAGTGACTACACCTTCCACTGTGTTTTGTAAAATGTGAAGATTTTAAATCAGATGTTTGGAGTTACTGCATATAGTGCATTGCAATAGTCAACTTTAGAGCCAACAATGGCTCCGGAAACATCTGTGCAAGGTGCTTCAGAAACCAGTTGGACGCATTTGTCTCAGCAGCATTAGATGGTAATTTCCTGCGCTGAGTAGAGCATTCGATTGAGGTTGCATCAAGAGGGTGGAATCCAGTATGATTCCCAGTGTCTTTACCTTTGATTGGACAGGTATTTCAATACCTGCCAGAGTGGTATCTAGAAGTTAATGAGAGACCATATTAATGGACTTAGAGAAGGAGATTATCGACAGCTCTGTTTTATCCCTATTTAAGCCTAGCCACTTGTTTTCCATCCACTGTTTTAAGATGTATTCAATCTGCTGTGTGCTGCATTATGGATTTTTACCAACACTAAAGACTATCTGTGTATCCTCTGTATCGTTCTGAAAGATGTGCCTACATCCAATAACAGTTCTTAAAGTGCTTTAGATTTTTATTAAAGTTTGGGTGTAACATACAGGCGTGCTGAGTTATGACACAAGTAACTTCTTAATCTGAGGAAACGTGTCCTATCTTTAGACTGGAGGATCTATTATATAGAAATGAAGAGATCCAAGAGATAGCTTTAACTGAAACATTGTGTATATCTTGGATTAATAGAGCATGATCTAAGGTGTTGAATGCGGAAGACATATGTTAACGTCAATGTAAATGTTAATGTTAAAGGTATTTGTTGCACGCACTGTCACCACCGGAGTGGTCCCCATGCGCTCTGGTGGATCTGAAAAAGGATGGTGTTAAAAAAGAGGATCTGGAGTGGTTAGTAGGGTGTAGTGGGAAAAGGAAAGTGAGAAAAGGTGGCGTCCGCTTGGCGGCTTCAGTTCGGTTTGCACCATACGCTGAGCTTAAGTGCGGTTTTTGGGTCGGAGCAAAATTCTCATGTACTGTTGTGTTGGTTCTGTGTTGTTTGTATGTTGTTGCAGTGTGGTGAAGTTCTTTGCGGATTGCTGTGCAGATAAGTGGTTGTGTGAGTTTGTGTTCGAGAAGTGTATGCAGAAAAGTGAGGTTTTTGAGTTTGGGTTAGCGGGTTCTTTCTTACCTCTTATCTTTGCGTCTCTATGTCCACCATCTTTGATTATCCTGTGTGTTTGGTATTGTTGTTTGGCCATCTAGTTGGCAGGTACTTTGCGTAATGGCAGTTTTACTCCGTAATACTCTAGTGTTATTTGTAAATGGTTGATGGAGGTGTGTTCCCCCCATCCTGGGGGTGGCGTAGGTTAGGTTCAAGGGTTCTGGTCCCTTCCTGCCCATCCAGTGGGGGTCCTTACCTTCTTAGGTTTCCATATGCTTTAGCAGTATGCAGACATGTGTGGTCGGGGCATCCACCCCTGCCCTATGGTTTAAGAAGATTAAGTTAGGGATGATGGATTTCTCCCTGGGCTTCTTGTTTCCCTCTGGGTTTATGCTTCCTAAAGGCTTTCTTCTGGTTCTGAATCAACGAGACAAGTTTTGAGTAGTTTACTGAATTCCAGATGATCCCTTGTATTGCATATGTTTTTTGGTAGGTCATTCCAGGTGTTTGCTGCCACGTGAGAGAAAGATGATCCTCTGAATTTTCTTTTATTGTATGGTTTTGGTTCCAGGCAAATGTTGTTGCTTGATCGGAGTGGTGTGTCAGATTGTAGGTGATTATTTTCTCATTTAGGAATTCTGCTCCTTGGCTGTAGATTGCTCTCTACATTATGCACATTGTTTTGAAATTTATTTGCTGTTTTATTGGTTGCCAGTGTAGTATTTTCAGCGCTAGGGCAGTGTGTTCTCTTTGTGGTAGTTGGAGTAGGAGTCTCGCCACAGCGTTTTGGATGTGCTGAAGTTTAATAAATAGTCTTTCCGGCATTCCTAGGTATAGGCTGTTGGCATAGTCTATTCTGGACATTATGAGTGAGATGATGGAGAGTGATTTTTGGGCGAAAGAGAGGAACGGTGGGATCCATTTTACTGTGTGCATGAGGAAGAAACGTTTCTTGATTGTAGCATTTACTTGGGACAAAAGTGTGTGTGTGTTGTCCATCAAGACTCCAAAGTTCTTTACTATGGTTGATGGAGTCGGTGCTGTTCCTAGTTCCCTCGGCCACGGGATGCAGTGATTGTTTTCCCCGCTTTTGGATATGATCATTATTTCTGTTGTGCCTGGGTTGAGTTTGAGACTGTTAGTGTTCATCCAGCTGTAGATTTCTTGTAGGCAGCCTTCCAGCATTGTGTTTTCTTCCTGTGTATCTTGTACTTTGTAGACGATCTGCGTGTCGTCGGCATAGTTGAAGCATCTAATGCTGTGTCTTTAAATGAGCTTGATTAGTGGAGTCAAGTATCTGTTGAAAAGCAGTGGGGATAGAGAGGATCCTTGTGGTACTCGGCAGGTGCATAACCTTGGAGTGGATTTGAAAGGTTTGATCCAGATGTTTTCTGTTCCGTTTTTAGGAATGATTTAATCCATAGTAAGTCTATGTCGGTGATTCCTATTTCTTCCAATCTCCCGATGAGGATGTCATGGTTGACTGTGTCAAATGTTGCTTAGAAATCCAGAAGCATTAGAGCTGTGCTTTTTTTCTGAGTCTGAATTAGCCTTTAGGTCTTCCCAAATTGAAAGCAGTGCCGTTTCCATTACTCTCATCGGTCTGAAGCCTACTTGTGCCTGGTCCGGCAGTAAGTGCTCTTCTATGAATTCTTGTGTTATCTTATAGAAGTAGGTTTCGAGTACTTTCGCTGGGTATGGGATGTTGGAGATGTGTCTGTAGTTGGAGAGGTCATCCACATTACCCACTGTGTCCTTGGGGAGCGGCTTGACGTATGCCGATTTGAAGGATTGCTTACTTTCCCTGTTGAAAGTGATTGGTTGAAAAGATTTCTGTTGTATTCCATGGGTGTTCCTTATGTGAGGATTGATTTGTGTATGTCTGGGGGGCAGAGGTCCATGAGACAGCCTGCTTTGTTGCTATTTGTTACCAGATTGACAAAAGCCTCTGCTGATATTTGGAGGAAGCTTTGGAGTTTGTTCTGATGATCCTCAGATGGCAGGGTTGGTTGTATGTTCTGGTTGCTTGGTCTGCTTTGTACGATCTGGTGGATGGTGCTGATTTTGTTTCTGAAGTGGTCTGAAAGGTTGCTGCATCATTTCAGTGAAGCCATCAGTGTGTTGTTGAAACCAGGGGGTTTCTCATTTTGTTGATGATTTTAAACAGTTCTCTTAGGGTGTTGGTGGCTTTGGTGATTCTGTTGTTGTAGTATTTTGTTTGGGCCTATGCCTTTCCTTTTTGTATGAGCAAATTTGTCGTTGGAATTTTCATTTCTTTACGTTGTCATTATTTTTTGCTCCAGTCTAGTTCAAGCTTCCTGGTTTTTCTTTTCATGGCATTCAGTAGCGGGTTAAACCATTTTTCTGTCACTCTATTGTGCAATGGGGTGAAAGGTTTTTCCTTCGAGATCTTGTTGATTGTTCCGGTGATCCATTTGTGAAGTACTTCTGTTTTTCTTTAGAGGTCAACTTCATCCAGTTTTGTTGCTGGTGGTTTGTTGATTTGCAGCTGTTCTACTAAGTGGCTATCTTTGATGGTCCTCCAGTTTCTTTTCATGATAGTCGGCAGTTTGTCTGGTTGTTTGGGTGTTGTTGAAGCCAGCTTGATCATGAAGGGGATGATGAGGTGGTCGATCTAGAGGATCTGTATTGGTGGTGCCATGGTAGTGAGGTTTTTGTTGGAGAAGATTGCATCTAGTGTATGTCCCGCCTCGTGAGTTGCTCCTTGCTGATGTAGTTTCAATATCTTCAGTTGTTTGGCTAGGGATTTTTTGAGCTAGCTCTTTGTTCGTCAAACCAGATGTTTAGGTCACCCAGGATTATCAGGTGTTCCCGGTCAATAGCTAGGTTGGTGATGGCTTCAGTGAAGGTGTCCATGGAGGTTGCATCGTATGTTGGTGGTCTGTATACCAGAATGAATTTGAGGTTTATTTTTGGGTTTGTTGTTAGATGAAGGATTAGGAATTCACAGTTTTCAATGCTAAGGGGTTCTTCCATTTTAATTTTCAGGTGTTCCTTGTATGCTTTGGCCTGTTCTCCTCCTTTTTTGTGTTTCCTATTTGCTTGTGAGCACTTGAAGTTGTCAGGAAAGCAGTTATGGAGTGTGATTTTGTAGTTGTCGTTTAGCCATGTTTCAGTCATGAATAGGATGTCGATACCTCCATTGCACAGGAGGTCGTACATCTCTGTGGCATGTTTAGAAATTGATCTAGTGTTGATTAGGTTGCAGTGGATCTTTTCAATGTGGTTAGGTTTGTTTTCTGACCTTTATTTTGTCTTGCAGTTGTTCACTTGTATTGCTTCGGTGTTGTTGTCGCAAATTGATTGGTGGTCTGTGGGAACTGCTTTGTTGTTGAAGCGGTCTGTTCGATTGATTGTTGTGTTGATGAATAATTCTTCTTCTGCTTCTTCATCTTCTGTGTTTTGATGTGGTTGCTGGCAGTGCCCTTGTGTTTTTCTGATATAAGGAGTGAGGGAGATGTTTCTGTACCTTTCTCATCCGGGGTCCTCTCTTCTTTTTTTGCCAGGTTCAAATAAGTTCTCAGAGTGTCTGGACATGTCGGCGGCGTTGAAGTGTTGAGGTGATTCTGCTGTTGCTAGGTACGGTATAAGATTTAGGGATCTTCCTCTTCTCATGATATTTGTTCTGTTGGCTGTAGTGTTTGTGGGGGTGTGTTCTGTATTCGTGGCGGTTTTAACTGGAAGAGGGTGAGGGTGTTAATCTGTTTTGTTTGTTCCTTGTAGCGATTCTCTTTGGTGGCATCCAGCTCTGTGTCGAAGGCATTTGTGTTCCTTGGTGGTAGAAGGTTCATAGTTTGGGTTGTGTTACAGGGGCAGTAGCTTGCCCGTAGGGCCTTGTGTGGTTTGGATGATTTTGAGTCTTATCGACTTGCGCTGCGATAGCAGGGTGCCCTCTATGGATGGTTTTCCAGTTGCCGGTGTTCCTCTTTTAGTGGGTCGGTGGTTGAAGCAGGGCGCTCACGGGATACCAAGTGTTCGAGGGGGTGGCGCAGTTGGGTATGGGAAGTATATGAAGGGTTCCTAGTTCACTTGGGGCAGTGACTTGACTATAGTCACTTGTTTTCAATGGTTGATGGGTGTTCCAAGATAAGGGGAGGGTCTAGGATTTGCAAATGGCAGACTATGAGACAACACCTAGATTTTGGATTCCTAGATAGTGGGAGGGAGGCCTGGGTTTCCCAAATTAGGGGCAATGAGAAGCCCACCAGATTTGAGATTCCTAGACCGTGGAATAAGGCCTGATGAGAGAACCCCTAGATTTGTTTTTTTGACACACTTAGATTTGAGATTCCTGGATCGTGGGAGAAAGGCCTAGGTTTCTAGAAAAACAGACAGTGAGAAAACACACATGGGTTTGAGATTCTAAGATAGTGGTAGAAAGGCTTGATGAGAGAGCATCTAGATTTGTTTTTTTGAAAACACCTAGATTTGACATTTCTAGATCATGTGAGAAAAGGCCTAGATTTCACCAAATGGTAGGCAGTGGGAAAACACACCCAGGTTTGAGATTCCAAGATAGTAGAAGAAAAGGCCTAGGTTGCACAAAAAGGCAGACAATGAGAACACACACCTATATTGAGAACAAACACTTATATTTGAAACTCACGGATAGTGGGAGAAAAGGCCTAGTTTTCACCAAATGGTAGGCAGTGAAAAAATACACCCAGGTTCGAGATTCCTAGATAGTGGGAGAAAAGGCATAGCTTGCACAAAATGGCACACAATGAGAACACACACCTAGATTGCAAACAAACATCTAGATTTGAGACTCCGGATAGTGGGAGAAAAGACAGAGGTTTCACTAAATGGTAGGCACTGAGAAAACACACCCAGATTCGAGATTCCTAGATAGTGGGAGAAATGGTCTAGGTTGCAAAACTGGCATACAATGAAAACACATACCTAGATTGAAAACAAACACCTAGATTCGAGACTTCTGGATAGTGGGAGAAAAGTCCTAGGTTGCACCAAATGGTAGGCAGTGAGAAAACACACCCAGATTTGAGAAAAGGCCTACGTTTCCTCATACAATAGACACTTCAATGTAATCATGTAAGTTAGGTTCCCACTGAGTTTCCTCGATGGTGTCCTGTGTATTTTTAATGGTGGCAGTACTTATTGCTTGGAGTTGGTGAATGAGCGTTATAGTAGCTATTACTACCAGTTGTCCCTACTTTGTCTGTTGACGCGAATTGACGGCTATCTGACCCTTTTTTGGTACGAATGGACACTATTGAAGCTGCTTGCTTAGGTTGTTCGCGGGTGGGATGATGTCTTGGTAACCAATCAGATGAGTCGAGGTGGGAGCACAGGACCTCGCTGACAGTTAATTCAGGAATAGGTGGGGCTTACCATTACCGCTGGGTACAAGGTGCAGAGCACTGCTCACATGTTACCTGAGCTCTGCAAGGGATGGCATCCAGGCAGAGAGCATAGGTGTCGGGGGGTACAGTGAGTTGTCAGGTAGTGTAGGTGGGGTAAGGGGTAGGTGGCAGTGTTGGCTGTTATTATTGTTAGTGGGTGGTTGCCTGCTTACCCTGCTGACACCTGCAGACACCACCTGGTACTGCCTCCTAGGTTCTGCCCTTAGCCTTGGGGCCCTTAGCTCTGGGGGCTGCAACGGTCACAGGGCTGCCCAAGCCCTCTGGATCTTAAGAGAATGTTGGACCAATCAGGGTCAGGGTGTGAGGTTACACCTAGGAAATCACAGGGGGGACTTGGGTGAAATGCATGGGAGCCAGGGGAGCAAAATACAATTTAAAAGCCACAAAATGGAGTCACAGTAATGAGGGGACCATACTCACCTGCACCTGGGACCTAAATGGTGCGGTGGGTGTTGGGTAAATCCAAACACCCTCAGTGTTACAGAAACAACGGGCCTTAGCCAATCAGAGCAGGGGGATGGACGGGAGGCAGTTGTAAGGGAAGAAATACATGGATAGCTTTAACTTAAACATTGTGTATATTTTGGATTAATACGTTCTCAAATGCAGACAACATATCTAGTACTTGCACTCAGAGTGGGTGCCATAGCCAATGAGGTTACTTGGAATGTGAGCTGAACATCAGGGTATTAGCCCTTGTTCCGAACAACCTTGGAGCTCCCAGTACCCGCCAATCATTTTCCATCCTGCCCTGCCATCCCTGCTTCGTTTCACACAACGTTCCTTTCCTCCTTCCTTCTCTCCCACTCACCTGAAGAGTTGTGGCAGCACCTCTCAAGTTTGATGACTACCATGGAAATGGAGAAGGGACTACAATTGGAACATCAATTCAATTTCCATGGTGGCAGTGTTAGATTAGTATTTCTTTGAAAGAATGGGTTACATGCTCTATTTCAAAGAAATAAATGCCTAATAGCACCCTGGAATGTAAACACGGATTGCTAATAGCCAAACTGATGAGTTACCCTGGTCATACCAGGTGGTAACGTCCTGGGGCCCTTGTTAAAGGCCCGCGCTTTGCTCAGTCCAGTCATATACATTGTAAGTGTGTAGTTGACTGTCCCAGTAAACTAAAGACACTATAAGATGGCGCCCATGTTTGCACTATCGAGCATAGGAAATGTTTTGAAGATCCAACAAGGCTCATCACATGGCAAAAATACATCTACGACATACGCCGCAGAGGTAGGATGGCAAAAAGAGAGTAAAGTCTCCACAGATGCCGGAGCTATGGGTTCTCAGTCAGAGGTTTCCCAAAAGGAGAAGAGTTGATTTCCCCAGTTTCAGCACAGAGACGTGAGGAATAGGAATTGCCTTTCCACTGTAGATAGCCGTGTATCATTAGAGACAAGTGGACTTCACTTAATACTAGTCGCTTTTTTGAAATGCACATTTCCTGTTTTTAAGCCTAGGTACATGTTGTCACCTCACACTGCAATAACAAGTAAGAAATTAAGGCACTGCTAAAGTGCACTAAAAATTGATGCAAAATCACATCCTAATTTAGCAAATTTAGAAAATATGTTCAATTCAAACTAATATGGAAGGGTAATTCAGTCTTATAACTCCTTGGCAGATGGACTTGAGGAATGGGAGGCTCTCCAGTTTAAGCCAAACACACATAAGAAGCTGGCACAAGGCAAGAAAAATACAAGGCATGTCTTTCCTTTCAAAGGGTAGTGCAATATATATTAATAATGCACTTGCTGTTGATAAGAAGTCAAAACAACTAAGACTTTCTTTACTTTCTTGTAGATACATCATGTGGGGAATTGTGAATTGAGGAAGAAACCTTGAATATTTGGAATTCTAGGATTGCTGCATTAACCACCTCCAACTGGTCACATAAAAAATAGAACTACTAATCTGAATTGACCAAAGGGACAATCGATCAGGAATAGGAAAAATGTTGTGTTCCAATTAAATGATATGGAAGGAGATATAAACTCCTGTACACATGTCCAGTCTTACTTTCTGATTCTTTGATCACATATATGATGTATATAGATACATTGTTTAGGAAGTGTTGATATTCACACACAAATGAAAACGCGTTTTTTTGGATACATGAATCCATATTGGTATTTGGAAAATAAAACAAAATAGTGATGTTCATTAAGAAAGTTTATAGTATTTTACAAGAGCACAATCAGGGAAGAGTGTATTACATTTCACAATTCAGCCTGATGTGTGTTATATAGTGCATAGTCTTCACACACAAAAACACTTCTGGGGTCCCACTGTATAAACGTGGGATTGCTTGTTACTTTTAACAATAAATGTATAACTCAACAAAATCCACCTTGCGGGGTATCCACACCTAATGTGTGGGCTCCATCCTAAGGTATAGAAGGATGGCACCACCTATCCACCTGGGTATTGGGGGTGGGGGGCGGGGACGAGGGAGTGAATGTGTCCCTGATTCTGCTGGATTTGAAGTACTAGACACACCTTTCAATGATGGTGAGTTTGGGGCAGCGTCTAAAACACTGGGGCCACATTTCTATGAGGAACTATTTCTCGTGGGTAGTGAGCCCTTCATTCTTTAATCGACCTTCACGTGAGGATCACTTGCTGAGTTAAAAAACATGCAAAACTGACACATGTACAATTGGTTGCATTTCAGACAAAAAAACTCTAAATAAAACCTCTACTGTTAAGTCCTTGTGGTTCGTGTAGTTATATGGACTCAATTGTCCGAGCCTGATGGTACAGGGCTCCTGGAGAATCTGTTCTCCATGACAAGACCATAGTTCCTTTTTTGGTATCCCAACTTCTTCTTCGGGATATCCTGGTTAAAAATGGTCAACCGGTTTCATTGATTCTTTAGTATATCATCGTCTTCAGGACTGGTTGGTTAGAGCTTGTCTTGCAAGAGATCAGTGTGTCGAGCGGATGGGGGGAACTATTACACCATCTACCTAGGGAGAAACCAAAAGCCTTGTTTTTGTCTGGGTTCGTGAGGTAAGTATTTCTTTAAGCATTACAAGTATGTACTAGTCCGATTATTCCAGTCGTAGGCTGTTCGTCGATGGTGTAGACCAGCCCCGTCTGGGTCATACTCTTCATAGAAAGTAAGAGATATTTATCGGGAGTGAGCTAAAATGCCATCCGCCAACAGTTATCCTTTGCTCAGTGTGTTGGTGTCTACTGGTCTGGTACGCCTTGTGACCTCTAAGCCTGCATCAATTTGGAAACCACTGGTTTTGGAACCAATCTGCGGTCTCGTGTGTAATTATTCAGCTGTTTTCCTATCATGTCGGGTCGCACGCCCGCTACCAAATATCTGTCTCTGTTATGTTACTTGTTCATATAAGCCATAACAGATGTTCTGGGCAGATTACAATACGCTGTATGCCCGTAAGTGGTATACACTGTATTCTATGCACCACGTCATGATGGCAGGTCTGCTAGTGGCGCCACGTCTGTTGATAGCGTTGCTTCTGTGTTAATGCATTTTGAGACAGCTCAAGTCGCTCATACCTGAAAGTTGTAACAATTATTCAGGGCAGGTTACAGTGTGCTATACATTCTGTTCTATGTGTGGCCGCGTAAGAGCCGTAGTGTCGTGAAGGGGGTCTACTAGTGGTGCCGCATCTAAAGACCGCACTGCCATTTCATTAATCAATTTTTTGACGGCTCAAATCATTAGTGCTGCCCCCTTCAAAACACGGAATCATGGTTCAATTTATGTTTTTTTTGTGAGCGCAAGTTGTCTAGATGATCGCGCTTACCGTATTTCTTCAGGAAGAGGGCATGCCGAATAGGTGATTCGTGCTCCGTGTGACACAAATAAGGGGGTTGCCCAGCAACCATCCCCACACTTAAATAGTGCATTGTTAGTGTTCATGCCCCATTTGGTTGGTGGCCATGACTGAATGGAGCCAGTCTATTGTACCTTCTGTTGTTCATAGTGCAATACCTATAGGCTAAGGCAGTTCAGTCTTGCCTGCTTTTGTGTGGTTGAGCAAGGCTATTGTTACAGACGTGCACCTTTGTATTTCTTCATTGTTGCATTTTTTAGAATTCTGAAATATGGGCGGCCTGTTCTTCTGTGTTCATATCATAATGTTAGGCTCTTAGTATTGTTTTTGTCAATCTGCTTGGGTAATAGGATGTTCTCAAGTGGTAGAGATGCAAAAACAAGTGAACAAATTACAAATTGAAAACTGAAGATTGCGAGTGGTTTTCATTCTTATAATAGGGTGTGTTGGGGAAACAGGGGTGTGCACATAAATCAATAAAGTATGAATTCCACCAATTGCAGTGTTATTTAAGCGCCTGTTATGCTAGTGCATCTCATCATGTAATTGACACGTGCCTTTACGGGCTGGGTTCTGCTTGTTTGAATTGTCTTTACTTCTAATAGCAACTGTTGTTTAGCCAGATAGCTAGAAGCAGACTGAATGTGTATAAGAGTGCTTCAAAAACAGCAAAGCATGCACACAAATGATAGAGCAGTTCAGAGTTACACGGATTACAGTTGTTCTTTGTTCTTAAGTGGCCCATTGTCCTTGGGTAGCTCTTAATCTGTGTGTCTTCTCATACAGTGTACAGATGTCTTTATTGGCTGAAATCTACTTCATTAAGGCTAAATCATGCCATTGTATCTCCTCATTCAATCCCTTCTTTACTGTATCCAGTCGGAAGATCCAGAGTTGTTTGCGTTTGAGTAGCATTTTGCCGAAGTTCCCACCCCTTCTGGGTGGTCTCAGCTTCTCTAAGAGAGTCCATTTGATGTCGTCCTGTGTATGTCCCAGCACTGTAAAATGATTAACCAGGGGGGCGTTCAATTTTTTTGTGCGGATAAGGATTTAGGTTCAATGAGTCTTGTTTTTATTTCTCTCGTTGTCATGCCCATGTATCTGAGGTTGCATGGGCAGGTGATCAAGTATATGGCGCCTTTGGATTTGCAATTGGTGAGATGTCTTTGCGCTCCTGGCGTGTGTCAACCTATTTCGATTTTCTTACTTCTGGTGGTCTGGGCACACATTGTACATGTTCCACAGGGAGTGTGTCCCATGGGTTTAGTTGTCATGAACTACAGAACACGCCCTTTTTGGACTTCCTGGTCCTTGTCTCAACGGAGCTTACACTCCCTTGTACTTCCAACATGGCCGTCTACTGTGAAACACCTTCCTCGCTCTACACCTTGGATGTAGCGTGTTCTATTTATAGACCACACCTCCCGCGGCTCCACGCGTCTCAATGCTATTGCGAAGTAGCGACCAGACATATGCTCCGTAGCTCGCGGTATTGTTTCCCTTGCTTCTTCCAGCCTACCCCTTTCCTAGTTCCTTTCCTTCCCTTCTTGACTCCTGGACTCGTGTGTTAGTTGCGCACTCTGTTTATTTCCCGGACTCCTGTATCCTTGCATGCCGGAACTTTGAACGCACGCTGGAGTCGGAAGAGACTCGTGCAGCCTTATTCAAGACTCGATCAGTCCGCAAGAAGGCATCGATCAAGAAATCCAGCAAAGACCGAACTCAGGTGAGAAGGGGGGAACTCCTTGACATTAGTTGCATCCCAGATCGTGTTGTTCCTTTGGGGTGATTTCTGCGTCTTTTGATGGCAAAGGATGGCACCGGTAGAGAGCTGGATCCTGTGTTCAGGATGGTCCAGAGATTTTTTATCTCTCTCTTCAAGGTGTTGAAGATGGGGGAGTAGCTCATTACTGCCATTATTTCCTCTTTTTCAGTATCCTTCACATGTTGCTGTAATGTGATATCCCTAGGTATACTTCTTGCTTCATTGATGACTTTCTTAGGGTAGCCTCTGTTAATTAGTTGTTTTTTAAGGGCTCTGACTGTTCTTTGTAGTGCATGTCCTTCGGTATCTGAGGAATTGGCCGAATGGTAGATTATCCCTCAGTGCTTTTGGGTGATAGCTACTGTATTGCAGTAGCAAGTTCCTGTTCGTGTCTTTTTTGTACACTTCGGATACTAGTCTTCCTTCCTGTGCAGAGATCTGATGGTCCAAAAAATGGGTTTCCGTTCTGCTGGGGTCTATTGTGAACTTCAAGTGGTTGTTGCAAGTGTTCAGCCACTGGTGTAATGCTGTTGGTTCCTCGCTCGTACCCTGGAAGACGGTGAAGACTTTGTCGATGTATCTCTTCCATAACCTTATATTGGTCAAAAAGGGATTAGTTCTTGCATATATGAATTCCATTTCAAAGTGTTCGAGGCAGAGTTTTGCTAGGCTGGGCGCGAAGGTCACGCCCATAGCCGTCCCCGAGATCTGTTGAAAGAAAGTGTCCTCCAAGATAAAGAAATTCCTGGTTAAGGCAATCTCTGTGAGCTGGGTGATAAAACTTGTGTGTCCTGGTGTTATTTTGGGGTCGTTCACCAATAGTCTTCTCACCATTTCCACTGTTTCTACTTGCGGGATGTTGGTATATAATGCCTCGATTTTCATGATGACTAGCCATTTGTTGGTCTGATCAAAGTGCAGGGTGGTTAGTAGGTTTAGGATTGCTGTTGAGTCCTTTACATATGATGTCATCTTTGGTATTCTTTCTCGGAGGAACCTGTCGACATAATGTGAGAGAGGTTCTGAGATTGAATTTATTCCCGACACTATTGGTCTGCCCGGTGGTGCTGATATCCCCTTGTGCACTTTGGGTAGCGCATAGAAAGCCGGCAGTCTGGGGTGGATAGGTGTGAGGAATGCTGCTTCCTTGTCATTGATGTGTTCCTTGTTAAGGGCTTCTTCCACAATTGATCTGATTAGTCTTCTCAGTGACAAGGTGGGGTCTGTTGGTAGGGGTCGGTAACTTTTCTTTTCTTGCACCAGAGCATTCACCATCTGTTGATAATCTTTGGTGTTGATTATTACTGTTGCTCCCCCCTTGTCGGCTGGTTTTATCGTTATATTATCATTGCTTGACAGGGACTTAAGTGCTTCAGCTTCTTCCTTGCTATAGTTTTTATGTACAAAGCAAAGGTCTATTTCAAGTTCTTCTAGTCTTTTGAATAGAGCTTGCTCAAAAGTTGCACATTCTGGTGTATTACTCTCAGTTGGTGGAAACAGTTGTGATGCTGGACGTAGGTCTGTAAACTTTCCATTGTCTTTCTCTGTTTTATTCTCAAATAATTGTTTGAGCCATAGTTTTCTTAGCAGTTGGGTGATCTCAATCCTCGTTTGAAAAAGATCATAATGTGCCGTTGGTACAAACGAGAGTCCTTTTCCCAAGACCTTGGTTTCTGCTGTTGTGGGGACATGCATTGCTAGGTTCATGATAAGTGAAAGTTGGGCTGCTGGAATCCTTGTCCTCTGCTGCGAGTGGTCATTGGGGAGAAAGTTTGCCAGCGAGGTCGGCCCCATTGGTTTCCTTGTGGGCCTAAAAAATGTGCATTATTGGCTCCTCGCCCTACTCCATGGTTGTTCGGGAAGGGTCCTGAGGTGTTAAACTGGACTCCCTGCTGCTGCCGTTGTTGTGCCCTTGCGTCGTTATCTGAGCTCAAGCTTGAGTTGTTTGAGGAACCTGATCTGTTACCTCGGTATTGCCTTCCTCCTGTCAGTTGGTTTTGAAGGTAAGTGTTTTTTCTTGCCAGCTTCGCCTCATCCGAGAAGTCAACTTCTGTGGTGTATGGGTACACCTTCTCAGGGGTAAAAGCCGCCAGATCTTTTTTAAGTTTGTTAATCTTTTTTGTTAGATTCATCTCATGGAACTCCTTCATAGATGCTTCTAAGGCCGCAGGTTTGGCGTTGTAGATGTCCAGTGCAATATTGGTCTTGGTGGTATCTAGTTTAGTTTGTATGTCCTTCATGAGTTTTTCAGAGACCATTTTCACTGTATTAATGATTAAGATTAGCAAATCTCTTGTGCACTTATTCGCAATGAACAACCAATATTTCCTGAATTGTAAGTCGTCCAGGAAGATTCTGGGTTGTATATGTATGATGAGCCCACTAGGAGCTGCATGTGCCCTCAGGTATTCCACCATAAGGGCCCCATGTAGTTCAGTTCGAATCAGTTTTTTCCTTAACACCTCGATCTCATTCCATTCATCATTGTTGGTGATGGCTTGTGCTGTTGCATTTGTCCCTAGCAGTGACGGATCGGCCAAGATACTTTCCACAAGTTCTTCTGCGAAGGCCAGGTAGTTATTTTCTGCCATTTTTCTTAGGTAGTTGCGTAATGTAGTGGTGGTAGGGCTGTGCGTACGGCTTGTGATCCTATCCTTTTTACTATTGAAGAAACAAGTTTTGGGTGGAAGAATGTTCCCACTCAATTTTTTGTAATTATTCCCCAGCAGCTCTGTAGCCGCACAAATTATACAAGAGCACAATCACAATATAGTACATACTCTTCACGCACAAAAACACTTCTGGGGTCCCACTTTATAAACATGGGATTGCTTGTTACTTTTAACAAGAAAAGTATAACCTCAACAAAATCCACCTTGCGGGGTGCCCACACCTGATGTGTGGGCTCCGTCCTAAGGTATAGAAAGGTGTTACTGCCTATCTGCCTCGGGATTGGGAGTGGGGGAAGGGGAAGAGGGAGTGAATGTGTCCCTGATTCTGCTGCGTTTGAAGTACTAGACACACCTTTCAATGATGGTGAGTTTGGGGCAGTGTCTGAAACACTGGGGCCACATTTCTATGAGGAACTATTTCTCGTGGGTAGTGAGCCCTTCATTCTTTAATCGACCTTCAGAGAAGTGTGTGGGCCCCACGTGAGGATCAGTTGTTGAATTAATAAACATGAAAAACTGACACTTGTACAATTGGTTGCATTTCAGGCAAAAGAACTCTAAAAAAAGCCTCTACTATTGAGTCCTCGTGGTTCGTGTAGTTATATGGATTCAATTGTCTGACCCTGATGGTACAGGGGGGAACCATCACCCCGTCTACCTAGGGAGAAACCAAAAGCCTTGTTTTTGTCTGGGTTTGTGAGGTAAGTATTTCTTTAAGCCTTACAAGTATGTACTAGTCTGATTATTCCCATTCATTGATAACTTTAAGAATATATTGTGGAGAAACATAACAGGATGAGGTCAGTTTGGCCATGCTGTCCCTGCACATTCTATAATTTTAGTCTCATGTGCCACCATTATCACATGCCACCATTTAATGGGGTTACCATTTAAGCAGACCTTAGGGTAAGGTGCTGCGGGCTCGTTCGTAGCTGTCCAGTCGTAGGCTGTTCGTCGATGGTGTAGACCAGCCCCATCTGGGTTATACTCTTCCGAGAAGTTAAGAGATGTTTATCGGGAGTGAGCTAAAATGCCATCCGCCAGCAGTTATCTTTTGCTCAGTGTGATGGTGTCTGCTGGTCTGGTACGCCTCGTGACCTCTAAGCCTGCATTGATTTGGAAACCACTGGTTTTGGAACCAATATACGATCTTGTGTGTCATTATTCAGCTATTTTCCTATCATGTTGGGTCGTAAGCCTGCTACCAAATATCTGTCTCTGTTATGTTACTTGTTCGTATAAGCCGTAACAGATGTTCTGGGCAGATTTCAATACGCTGTATACCCGTAAGTGGTATACACTGTATTCTACGCACAGCGTCATGATGGCAGGTCTGCTAGTAGCGCCGCGTATGTTGACAGCATTGCTCTTGTGTTAATGCATTTTGAGACGGCTCAAGTCGCTCATACATGAAAGCCGTAACAATTATTCTGGGCAGGTTACAGTGCGCTGTATAACCGTAAGCAGTATATATTCTGTTCTATGTGTGGCCGCGTAAAAGCCGTAGTGTCGTGACGGCGGGTCTACTAGTGGCGCCACATCTAAAGACCGCATTGCCATTTCATTAATGCATTCTTTGACGGCTCGAATCAATAGTGCTGCCCCTTCAAAACACGGGGATTGTGGTTCAATTTATGTTTATTCTGTGAGCGCAAGTTGTCTAGACGATCGTGCTTACCGTATTTCTTCAGGAAGAGGGCATGCCGAAGGCTGTGATTCACGCTCTGTGTGACACAAACAAGGGGGTTGCCCAGCAACCATCCCCACACTTAAATAGTGCGTTGTTAGTGTTCATGCCCCATTTTGTTGGTGGCCATGTCTGAATGGAGCCAGTCTATTGTACATTCTGTTGTTCATAGTGCAATACCTATAGGCTAAGGCAGTTCAGTCTTGCTCGCTTTTGTGTGGTTGAGCAAGGCTATTGTTACAGACATGCACCTTTGTATTTCTTCATTGTTGCCTTTTTTAGAATTCCGAAATATGGGTGGCCTGTTCTTCTGTGTTCATATCATAATGTTAGGCTCTTATAGTATCTTACTCATGTAGATAATGGTTGATAAGTCTAGGTACAGTAAGATCCCCTATATCCGGCCACTTTTAAACATCTTTGCTGAGTTCAGTTTAAGCTATCACTCTTACGCTGATGACATGCAAATCTATGTCAGGCTTAAGAATCCATCTAAAACAATTAATCAATCTTTAGCCTGTGCAAAAAAAAATTTAAAACTTGATGTTGGAAAATAAGTTACATCTTAACCCCTCTAAGACAGAAATTATAGTGCTTTGCCCAAAAAATGGTTGGTTGACTTTCAATCTTGTGTTACCTCTCCTGCTCTCTTCGATGCCCAAATCACTTCTTCTGTTCAAGTTAGTTAAAGAGTTTGGTTGCATCTGGCAGGAAAATTTAAACCATAACCTACATATCAGTTAAGTTGTAAAATCAATTTTTTTACCAACTCAAACAGAAACCTCCATTAGCTGCACTTCAGCAGAGGACTCTTTTCAAAATTCTCTGTTTGATGTTTAAGTGTATTCATGGCATGGCACCTAGTTACCTTTCCTCAAAAATCTCTTCTTACCATCTGATTCACCCTCTTTACTCAGCGGATCAAAATCTCTTAACCATTCCCTCTTCTTGATGTGTGTCTTGTGACAGAATTTTCTCCATTAGCGGCCCCTGAGCATGGAATTTGCTGCCCAACAATCTACATAAAATAACCTCTGTGTTTCTATTCAGAAAGAAGTTGAACACATATTTTTCAATAATCCTCTTCTTTTTGAGTGGTTGCTGTTTCCATCCTCTATCATGTTTTCTAATATCTGTGCATAGGTGCTGTTTCTGCTTGGTTTGTCTTGGACATGCGCATTATAAATCATAAAATCAATCAAATCAAATCACCCTTATCCTGGTGTTTGGATTATTTAAGTAGATTTGCACATCTTCATTATTGATAATAAAATTGAGACTAAGCAATTTCCATTTTGCATGCACAAAAATATGATGAAAAACATATTTGAAAACAGTGGTCATCTTTTATAAGTAAAAAGTCCTTTTATGATTATTAGTTTCATTGCTGCAACTAACACAAATTTGAATGGGGTTCATGGGTGAATTTGAAATCACTTTGCGAACAGTGAACATACTGTGCAAATCTCTCATGAAGTAACACAACATTTTTCATATGAAATGAAATGTTGACGCGTCAATCTAAATTGTTACTGTCACTGATGTTGTAAATATCATGAATTTCCTGAAACATTCAATAGCTCGTACATCTCAAGTTGGTGGTTAATGTTTATCAGGACCTATAGTCAATTTTTTATTATTAGTTTCAGCATTACAATGATGGTGCACTCAATGGAAGTTTTGGGCGAATTTGTGACCAATAAGTAGTAAACATACAGCATTACCAATTCATACTGTAGCAGTGTCAGGGGCTTGACCCAGTTATGGGGGAATAGAGACCCCTCCCAGCTGGGCAACAGAGTCTACCAGGGTCTTAACCGCGCCAGTCCAGCCCCAGAAGTAGGGTGGGCAGTTGGGAGGGTCCCAGTCTCTGCCCCCCCCTGTGTGTGACGTGTCTTATGTGGTGCCACTTTCAATCAAGCCTTACATTTCAGCCCCATTGCTGGTCTGAGTTCATTTTGTGCTTTCAGCAACACAAAGACCAACAGACTTTCCATCTACCACAAACTGACACAATCTGGATGGAGAGACCGTAGGTCTTCCCAATGTTTTGAAGCACCTGCATTGATGGAGCCACTTGCCGTGCTGAAGAAATATACTAACTGAGGCATGAGAAAGAGGTCAAAGTGAACAAGTGCGAGATTATCCCATCCACAAACCTGCATTCCATTCTAGCACAGAAAAAAGGGGCATGAGGAAACCAGAGTTTATCAAGACTTTCTACATGAAAGCCCACCCCTGAAGAGAAGTGCAGCCATAGATTGGCCCGCAAGGTCAGGTAGGGAGCCAGGACAATGAAGGGGAGGAGGAAGGTTAGGGACAGGAAGGGACGGATATAAAAAATATGGGTCATGAAAAGCAGAGTGAGGAGTGTTTGTGTGAAGTCAGGACGAGAGGAGGTGGACCGGGAGGCCAAGCGGAGGAAAGAAGGTGGAATGGGGCATTGAGGAGATTGTGATGAAGATTATCGAAGGTGAGGTGTTGGTGTTGAGTGAGAGTGGTACCAATTTGTGTGAGGCTGGGAGTGAGTGCTTGTTGCGTAGAGTGAAAAGTGTTGAGAGAGAGAGAGAGAGACAGAGGAGGGGGAGAGGTGGGAGTGAATGAAGGAGATGGGGGAGCAGAGAGGATAGTAGAGGTAGAGAAGGGGATGGAGAGCATGGCGGTGAGAAAGAAAAGAGAGCAGAGAGACGAAAGTACGGAGAGGAGCATTTGACAGTTAAAAAGAAGGGCACAAGTTGAACTGAGTGGACACCAGGACTGTCAGGGAAATGAGGGAGCAAGTATGTAGAAGGGGAGAAAGAACCTGGGTGCTTGTCGAAGCACAGCATTGACAACCCTTAAGGGGAGTCATTGGATAATGAGGTTAGTCATTGGATAAGGAACTCCTTACAATAACCCCAGAGGCAGTCATATGGAGAAGGCCATGGCATTTACACCCTCATGACAGTCAGCTTTTATATAGTAGTGGAAACCTGTTGATAGTTGCCATTCTTAGGTCTAGGAACATCTAGGATAAGGACGCGGGAGATTAGGATAGGATGGGAGTGGGGTGCCCACTAGTATACCCTCAGATCTATAATGCTACCCATGGAAACTTGCACATCTAATATTGTTCAAAAATCAAAACCATTGAATCACACTATGGTATCTGTGAGTTTGTCTGGCCACCTGTGGCAATATGTTAATATAAAGTGACTACATTATCACACATATTGGATACATCTAATACTATATGATGACCTCATTTTATAGACCAGGCCCAACATAAAAATACAATGGACGTTGGCAAAAGAGATTGGGGACACTCTTACATACACACTTTAAACGTGACTGATATCACAAAATAAATGTATTTACATGAATATAACACAATTAAACAATGTTGGTTCATACAGCAGCTCTTGCTTTATAATCATTTAACATCCACTAGTTTGATCCACCATTTATACCATTAATCAAACATACAATCATCAATATATATCTAAACACTTCAGGGGTTACTTAAGAACCCAACAACACTCTTTTCACTAAACCAATTCCTCACACCTACATCCACTTTACATTGGTGCTCACAAAAAACAAATCAAATAGTATTCTGCTTATTTGATAGCATCGACAAATGTTTCGGTCGTCCAGAGGTGGCCGTTAATTAAGCCAAGTATTGAGCTACCTTCTTCAGGAAGAGGGTAGGTATAAGAGGAAACATAGCCTCAGCGTGTAATTTGGCAGGGGATGTCATCTAGCACAATTCTAAAAACAAACAAACATTGTACCACATTGTAGCTTCAATCTCTAATCATTTATCTGCACAGTTTTCCTGTGTGTACATACCTATAAATGCATATACTAGCTAGCACTCACCGCCAATAGCATTTTTTAATGGAGGTAGTGTCAGCGACGGAATAATTCCTCAATGCTCCTAGAAATACTTTTCAAGGGGCATGAAAGAAAAAAAATTAGGCACAGAATTAGCCCCACTTCTAAAATCTACCCTATAGCCTGTTACAGGGATAGATCAAAAAATGTTAACAATGCTACACCAGGTTGAACAAAGATGGAGCCATGCCCTAGACACGGTGAAGCATGGTTTGAATATTTCCATCGAGTGGAACAAACTAGTTACTGGATAATCCATCCCAGTCGCCTGAGCATCCTCGGGATGACAGCATGTGAAGCCCTTGCATAACACAATGGCCCTATGCCTATGTGAATTTACCCACTTCCCTGCTTGGACCCTATTTAGACCCTACACCGGGTCCACCCTGTGAGTTTGGTCTTTCCTTACAGCCAGTGGACCAGGCCTTATCTTACGGGCACTTTTGGAACTAACCTTGTGCCAAGTGTTGCATGTAATTGTAACTCGAATCTCCATTGAGTGGAATAAACCAGTTACCAGATAATTTATCCCAGTCGCCTGAATATCCCAGGAGGCCAGCATCTAGATCTCTTGCATGACACACCAGCCCCATGCTTATGTGAATTCACCCACGCCCCTCCTTGGAAGCAACCTTGGGTCTACCTTGAATGAGGGGTTTTACTTGGGGTCCTTTCCCCGATAGCAAGTGGATTAGGCCATATTTTACAGTCCCCTTTTGGTAATAACCATGGGTCGACCTAGAGCTATCAGATCACAATTGATCTACAGCCAATGGATCAGGCGCATTTATTTTTGTGTTTACCCCCTCTACTTATCTCTGCCGCTGCGCCTTCTAGTACCAGCCCCACATGCCACACCTGTTATTGTGGGTTGGTAGTGCACAGTGTTGCACTTTTCCAACAACACCTTTATATGACAGTAAGTGATGTTTTTTCCGTCGCTACTGATCTGTAAGTGATTTCAATTCGGCACACACCCGTGTCAACGCCTAGCGTGTAGTGCACAACTGAAATCCTTATTTATTTGTGTCTAAAAGTTCTTTATTCTGAACGATATACCACTCATATCACGCCCTTCTCCTGGAACCCCCCCAGTCACACTGAACCAGGAATCAGGCTGGTTTGCAAAGGTAAATATTTATTTATGTATTTAACAATTAATCACAATATGTCTTAAGAGGTACACAACAATCACCGATGGGGTGATGTAACAATGAATAATCTCTTTAATACACAAGGAGTAAGTAGTGAGCAAAACAATTCAGCACGGAAAATAATACTTTTGTGTTGGTTCAGATCAGATGGCACTGTGGTTAGAGGTACCTCCTGCACACCCCTCAACCCACAATAGGCAATGTTAAGAGAGAGGAGAGAGCATGTATTCAGGATTGGCAGAATTCAAACAGAATATCAATCCCACGTTCCCCCTTTCAACACAAGAGAAAACAGAATTGACTGTCAAGCTGTCAAAATGGCTTTTAAAGTTATCTTTAGAATGGACTGGGCAAAAAAAACAATTATAGTCAAAATTGCTGAAATTGTTATAAATTCTTATGGGAGCCGCTTTGGATAGTTGCACACAAACACAAGCAATGAGTTAATCCAAAGAAAACATTTCAAATCTTACAATTCAAGTCGGAAGCAATTAAAAGCTGTTTTACACGTGTACAAATTTCCCAAAACGAAAATTCGCTGCAAACTTTTCACTGCGCGATATTCGCGATAACGAAAGAATCGTATTGATTTGGACCACGGTTTTAGGTGCAAAATCTACTTTTGGTAAAATACATATTTACACATATGCAACCTCTATAAACATCACATAATGAGATTACATATTTTACATAGCAGCTATTCCTCAAAACCCCATAGCTGTGGGATCTTGTCTCTACTTTTCACAGAATTTTGCCCTTTTCATTATGAACACAATGTCCAATTTTTAAGCAAATTTCTACAAGTGTGCGTGTTTAACATGGGAATGAGTGTATAAAGTTTCACAATTCTGGTGGAAATACATTTTGCGGAAAATCTCATTTCTCGCCATTGCTGTCCAGAACCTGTCATACAGTTCTGGCGCCTCTTCGCCCGTACACCCAGAAATTACATTAACAACTCTGTTATTTTTGTATTTTTCACAATTTTAAATAGTCAGCTATCAGTCTTTTTAAAATATGTTCTTTGTCCATGTTAAGCAACAAAAGGTTGTTTGGCCCCACCCCTTGGTCTCTCCCTGTAAGCCCAGGAGCCATCCCCCTTGTTTGTTCCTTACAGAGGCCATTTACGACTGTCTTCACACTTCAAATTCCCCGAGGTGCAGCTTGTCATTGTTCCTTTTGCCTCTGTAGACCAGGTTCTTTCCTACCCTGTAATTAACACTTCTCCGTGATTTTCTGCTGGGGGGAAAGACCTTCCTTCCGTGAGAAAAACCTGTTATTCAAGTTCTGCAGCTCCAGCCAGGTTTAAATTAATTGTTCACTCTGTTGACTTTTTCTTAGCACAAAACAAACTTGTTGTCTCAAATAACATCTAGAATTCCCATTCAAGATTTTAAACCCATCGGATCAAAACAATTACAATATGAGTTACTATCAGTAACAGGCCTCTTAGTTTGCAAACATTTGATTTTCAGTTTATACATGTTAAAGGTTAATCAGGCAGGCCCCTGACAGCTGTCATCAGAGCAGCCCTCTGCTGCACAGATATTTTTGACAGATCCACAGGCAGGCCACTTTTGCTGTGGAAATCTCTTTATGCTCTCAGCTTTTCAGGAGCTTGTAAGTTCACAATGATTTCTTAAACTAAGTGAATTGTAGCACCCAGCAAGAATTTTGAATATTTGAAGGTGTTCTGTACTGGCATTCTGAAGTTTCAACAGCAAAGAAAAGGTGCTATTAAAGCAAGATTTGGAGTTTCATTTAGCAAAGCACTGCTTTTTCCTTCTGCACTCCACTTTCAATTGTTGTGGAGCCCAGTGACACATTTTAGTAGTGAGCTCTGTTCCACCACCGACAACATGTGTGGCAGATTGGCAGCCATCTTTTTGTGCACTGAAAAGCACGGTTTTCAGGGGGTTTGGCGCGCACAAGTGTTTTGCGGCCATTTCGCTGTTTCTGGCACCACCATAACAGAGTGATGCAGCATAGCAGAGCAAAAGTGGGTCAATATATCCCACAGATCCCAGGCTGCACCTTGGGCAGTCCTTTTTCTCTGTCCGTGTATAAGTGCAGGGTTGAGCCACGCCCCCATGTTGTGGGTGCTTAGTGTGTTGTCCGTTTACCGAACGGCTGCTTTGATTAGATGGATGCAGCAGACTCACAGCGACAATTTTAAGTATTGCGAAGTCGCCTGCTTAAAAATGAAGATTGGAAATGCAGATAAGAACGTGAGCATGACACAAGTCGATTTCAGTGTGGACTCTGTCCCGCCGCTGCTGTTTGTGTGAAGAATTGTACTACCGCAAATGTGCGGCTTTGTTTTTTTTTTTACAGCACACAGAGTGCATAGGGTGATATAAAGGCGCGTGTTGCAAAGGCACGCATTGAATTTTCTTTGCAAAAGATGCTACAGCCCCCGTGTGTGCCTATGATTCTCCATATATTGAGATTGTTGACTCTGTAATGGAGGACATCACTGTTATTCGTATGTCCATTCCCTATGACAGCTACAAATGGGGATTTCTCTGAATTTCTCCTCAGATAAAGGGCCTGATTCATTGAACATTTTCCTATGTGATTGCACCATTATAAAACACTTCCATGAATCAGGCCATAGGTCGCTTGAACTAGATGTCAGTAGCAGACTGGTTTGGCTACAACATGACACACAGGATCTGAAGTATTTTGAATGTTATGATCTTTCGAAACGAAACTACACGATTTTCAAAGAAATCGACTGCATGTTTAAAAGTTGAAGTGTGCCAACAAGTCATCTTGTCTCCTTGCAGATAAGTTGCTGTAGGCCTGGGCTTTCGGACTCTGACCAGGAAGCTTTTGTTGACGATTTGTGATCCAGGGTCCCACCTGACACTATTACCATGTAACAGGCTATAGGGTAGATTTTAGAAGTGGGGCTCATTATGTGCCTCATTTTCCTTCTTTCAGGCCCGTAGAAAATTATCTCCAGGAGCATTGAGGAATTATTCCATCACTGACACTACCTCCATTAATTGTTATTGGTGGTGAGTGCTAGCTAGTATATGCATTTATAGGTATATACACACAAGAAAACTGTGCAGATACATTATTAGAGATTGGAGCTACAATATGATCCAATGTTTGTTTTTAGATTTGTGCTAGATGACATCCCCTGCCAGATGACACACTAAGGCTAGGTTTCATCTATTACCTACCCTCTTCCTGATGAAGGTAGCTCAATGCTTGGCTTAATTAATGGCCACCTCTAGACGACCGAAACATATGTCAATGCTATCAAATAAGCAGAATGCTATTTGATTTCTTTTTTGTGAACACATATGTAGAGTGGATATAGGTGTGAGGAATTGGTTTAGTGAAAAGAGTGTTGTTGGGTTCTTAAGTAACCCCTGAAGTGTTTAGATATATATTGATGATTGTATGTTTGATTAATGGTATGAATGGTGGGGACAAACTAGCGGATGTTAAATGATTATAAAGCAAGAAGTACTGAATGAACCAACATTGTTTAATTGTGTTACATTCATGTAAATACATATATTTTGTGAAATTAGTCACGTTTAAAGTGTGTATGTAAGAGTGTCTCCAATCTCTTTTTCCAAGGTCCATTGTATTACTGTTTCATGTTATTCACCTGAAGGACTGGCGGCATTACAGGTACCCTTATTTGTGACTTGCAACATAAAGATATACATGTGGATAATGAGACAAGGCGGGACCACATTTTAGCTGAAGTGGCCATACTACTGCATGCCATTTTATTATGACATTTCTGGGTTAGTCAGATTTGTCATTTCTGTATCTGATGTATGTTAGGTAACATTTCACTTACTGCACTTACTGCTATTTTACCTCTATATTTGTGGACCGCCCAACGTTTTGCTTTTGTTTCAGTCTCATGTCCTAACTTTCTGCCAGTGGGCTTTCGCTCATTGTTCTGGGGAAACTGACTTGTCCTTCTGACAGTCAATACTGGGAAACATTGTTCCCTTATTCCTATGAATTTGTTGACACTTTACCGGATTGACCTAAAAGTGACTGTATATATATTCTACATAGTGTGTGTTTAAGTAGTAGTATTACTGTCTTCTTCATTGTTCACTTGTGTCTGTTCTGGTCCTAATAAAATGTATATTGTTGATATAGTACTGTCTAAGAGTCATTCTTGCCATCCTACTGTGTGTGCTCATCCAAGACCTCAGATCACCCCCACTGCTCATGGGACTTAGCCTTGACTGCTCTCCAAGCTACCTTGAATTGTCCTAGCTAACTTTGCAGAAGTGTTCCCTGTTTAACTAAACAAGGGTGGCCTCCTGAACATCTGTTCACCAGAGCAGAGTTCAGAAACCCATCCTGACAATACCAGTAACTACGAGAAGAGCATTACACCTTATATAGACAATTTTCAAATTCAGTTTCTGGTTTTCATTTTAAAAAACAACCTAATTGAATACATTAAAATAATATATGAAATACATTTTAACACTAATGAGAAACGTTGTATGAAACATTGATTAGACCTGACATAGGAATTTGCCTGGTAAAATGTCAAGGTATTTCTTTTACCAAAATTATGTTACATTTTAATAGAATCCACATTGAACACAAATCCTACCTTCAGCAAATATTAGTTGAGGGATTTAAAATTTCAACATCTTGATTTCAATGTGGACAATTCCGCAGTCGATTGAAATATGTAAAGTACATTTATAAAATTCAAAACTTTTTTCTAAATTCATATTTAAAAAACGTTTATATTTGTTGTTTCTGTCTCACAACATGCCTCAATTTTTTTTTATTGGTCTTACACAACCCTAAAGCAAAAAATGTGTCTGATATGTTTAAGTGTAATTGACCAATTGTCAGATGGTTGATATTTACTGTACAACATTCTGTATGTATGCATTTGAAAAATAGTTAGGAAATGTATATTTACTTTGAGATATTTTGCCTTTTATGCCTACGTCATATTTGCTTCAACGATGTTACAACACTTTTTATATGTTTCAATGAAATGATAGAACAAATATGTGCCTGGAAGTTTACAGTTAACTATGGGGAGCATCGTTCTCCCAGGTAATCTATTTTAACATATGGTCCAAGCTGAGGAAGAATCCAAAACAGTAACACAAGACATCAAAGTTGTTTGATACAGATACAACATGTGAATCATTTTCTGCATATTGACTCTGGTTTACTTACAAAGGATTGAACAGAATATAGAACATCTTAGCAAAAGCAGATGTGGTGCAACGGATGATACACAGTCATCTTGCTACTAAGAACAAAGGAACAATTGCATTCGTTAACTGCTCACACAACCCCCATCTATTAACAGCAAAACATGTTAAAGCTCATTACTACACTCCATGTTTAAGCAATCAGGCTGTGCATGTTTCAAAGGCCTGTGTGGCAAAGTCTATTTGACAAAAAACAAAATAAGAGTTAAGGACAGAATGATTGAGCATAAGAGTGACATAAGGAAGTTTAACATCAAATCAATCCTCAACAATTTAATGAACACCATCATACGGTAAGCAATATGGGATGGTTCCCAAGCAAGGGGTATGCAACCACATTTAAGCTCACTGTACCTTCCACGGAGAAGAACATTCCATTTGCACATCAGTCTGGCCCTGCCCACAAACACAGACCAGAACCAAAATGTGTGGCTATTGTCTTCAGAAAAAGAGTACCAACAGACCTCCAGTTTCTGCCTTACTGGGCTATGTGACTTAGTTAAACTGTGCCTCTGTAAGCACAGCGAGTGGGGGTTACACATCTACATTACACTTAGCAATTTAGGATTAACCCCCATGCTTTTCTAATCAAGCAACAATGTGGGAACCACTCCACCGTGAACAACGTGGCCAAATAACCTGTGTCATCAGATGGTTCCCGCGCGACAGGGTCTACAGCCACGTTTTGGCACACTGTACCTATGAGAAATATCCATTTTCATATAATTCTCGATTTACCTATGGTGACTCCATCACTGAAATGCTAGCCAAATCTCTTCTGAACAAGATTGTGAACATCAATTCCAGACACATGTTTCTGCCTTGGTGGGCATCATCAGTGAAATTAAGCTGTGCCTTTCTAAGCCCAGTGAGCAAGGGGGCATGTCTGAGTTACCCTCAAGAATCTGGTGTTAAACCCTAAATTGTTCAAAAAAAGCAAACATTTTTACTTTGAATATTACAATCAACTATGTCTAGCACATCTTTAATCCAACTAATATATTTCAGCATATGGTCCAAGATGAGAATCAATCCAAAACAGTATCAAAAGATGTGAAAATTATTTGAGAACGATAGTATGTGTCAATCATTTTCTGTATATTTACCCAGGTTTCCTTACCAGCGCACAGTCAACATATCGAACATCTCAATAAAAGCAGATATTGTGAGTATTGAAGAAACACAGTGCCAACTTCAACTTGCAACAGAAAAGAAAGCAACATTGGCATGCCAAAATGGGTCAAACAATTCACATCCATTGACAGGAAAACATACTAAACCTCATTGTTATACTAAGGGCCTCATCACGAGGTGGGCTTCATGCAGGCACTATTTCCACGGGGGGTCATGTGCACACGGGGCAGACAGTAACGCTAATTGCACTCGATGGAAACAGCGCTGGAAAGTGAGCTACCCCCCTGAAAACACAGCGCTAATAGTGCTACCGTCGAGCATGGCCGGAACGGGAAACGCTGTGGCAGCAATTTTTGAAATCACAATCCATCCAAGATCAGAGTCTGTAAGAGGATTCAATTCAACACTACAGCTAAGTCAATGCCTAGTCTGGGATACTGAATGGAAACCCTTATTACTATATCTTTATGTCCAGTTCATGCGTTCTGGATGACTACCCCTATATAACACCCCTCTCTTTGAATCCCCCTGACCCCACTGAGCCAAGAAGTAGTTCTGTTTTGCAAGTTAAAAGGTTTATTTGATAATTTAAACAATAGATATATATATCACACTTTATAATAATTTAATAATTGAATATCACACTGAATCTGAGCAGTAATCAATAATGGATAGTCTGGCACTAGCACACTTCTTTATAATCAATGATGAGTGGTTATAGAATGGATAAGATAGCAACAATACTTTATGGTTTCAAATGGATGCAAGGTGGAATGAAAATGCAGTACAGAAAATACTCAATATGCGTTCAACAAAACAATGTAATCACTTTTCTCTGGCAATCCCCTCCCCCCTTTATGCAATGCAAGGAAATGGAAGGAAAGCACACAGTTCTCAGAAATGCAATCAAATGTAATTCAGTTCACCCCAGCAAGCTTAGATTACAGATCGGAGTTTTAAACACAGGCCCAAAATGCTTTTATATGTGCTGGCAATGAAGTGAAAAATATGCTAACATGCTTTTAATTCCCTCTAGAGTTTCAGGGTGAGTGGTATCTAGATAATATTAGTCCAGGCTCACTCTTGCCATGATTCAGGAATGATTGGCAGGTTAAACAAATTTTTTCTTTAACGGAAGGCAAATGAAAGCAGGAAAACTGCTGTTTTCACACGTGAAGAAATTGTGCAAATCGCGGCAAATTCGCGAGTGCGTTTTTCGCGATTACAGCAAAAGTATCGGGGGTAGGAATGCGATTCTAAGTTCGTAGAAAAGCCACGATTCTACGCTTTCTGAGGAAAGTTACTGCAAGTCTCTAGCACAAACGGTCACGGAGATATGAGCGATTAAATAAAGGTCGTTTTTCAGATTTGAAATTTTAAAGATCAAAAAGACAAGTGACAGCTAGCAACTGGAAAATGACAGGTGACAGTTAGGAGGCAGTTCTACTTAGGTTAAAATAGATTGAATTATATTATTTTAACTAAGAGATTGGTTCTGCACAGTCTGCTAGGTACTCACACTATATTCTTGAATTAAATGGGCCTCGCCACGGATCTGGTCAGGTTTTAGACTGGACTCTGGTCTGGTCTCTGCACTTCACAGTGATCTGGGTCAGCTCTCTCTGGTTTCTGGAGATTGATGGATTTAAAGTCTGGATCTTTCTGCACAGCTTTCTCTAGAGATTGATGGAGGTAAAGTATGGATTTTCCCGGCAGAGCGTCCCGCAGCAAATGGATTTGAAGGTCCCTATCTGTCCTGTCTGTCTGCTTTTATGTGTTTTGAAAATGGGTGTATGTGCAGCATCACTAGGCTCTACCCCTCTCCACTTGTCATTGGCCACTTCATCATATTCCACTTGATTGGGGGAATGAAATGAAGTGTCATCATGATGAGGTCTGTTTATGGTACAGAGAACCCATCCCTGTCAAATTACACACAATCTATATTTTGACCCAAAAGACATATTTCATAGCTACACAGTGGTTTGAAATTACATGCACCCATCATGCATCACAGGAGGTATACCCTGTCCAAATCTGCTCTTCCTGGGAGCTTGCATTAAGAAATGGCGACATTTGCACTTTTTAACTGGTTTCGCAATGTCGGACATTAACCCAAATTTACACACATGTGCGCAAGGAGTATGGACATTAGTTGATGAAGTGTCAGATTTTTTCACATGCACACATTTTGAGTAATATCCTCTTTTCCGCTAAAACCCCCCTGAACATACCACCGGGTCCTAACACGTCTTAAAATGTGGGCAGAAAAATCACAAGAATTATGGTATCATTTAAATAATTTTCACAAGTCCGCTCTATGAATGATCCATCTTTTTCTAAAACCATATTCTGACTACAGGGATGTGTCTTTTCAGGTCACATGGTACAGAAACCAGTCTTTCCAGTTTCTGTCAAGCTCAGAGACCCTGCCCCTCCCAGCTTCTGCCAAGAGGAAGCTGTTTTACGACATCTGCAATAAACCATCTGCCTGGGTGAAGGGGGTTGCATTGTTCAGAGCTCCTGTATTCTGTGGGGGCTCCCCTTAATTCAATTATCAGAGAGATGGCATATCCTTAGTGTGGCCAGCAGGAAACAGCCAGGCCTGGGAAGTTACTTGTGAATCAAGTTTCACTCCTGATGGGGGTAGTTGCCAGGCAAAATTGGAATCTCTTTAAGCCAGTTTTTAGCCACATGTCGTTTCTGTTACCCAGTTTTCTGCATTCAAATAACTAACAATTTTTTACATATGCAGCTAGAATGCTGATTCTAAGTTTAAAACTATGACATTTAAACAATTGCAGCCTATGTGACACTCAAAAGTAGGTCACTCATTTCTTTTAAACATTTAGATTTTTAATGTCTGTAGTTCAGTTTAATTTAAAACAGCTGACTCCATAGCTCAGCTAGTTCTGTTATCAACACTGTTCTGGGCTCTTCATCTTCCAGATTTTGTAAGCACACAAAACTCCATTCTGCCAAATGTCTGCTGGTGTTCAGTGAAAATTTTGCATATCCTGCAATGTTTAAAATGGGCGTTTGAAGCTTGCATTCAGGGAAACCAAAGGTAATTTTAAAGCGCTTTGAAGCTAACCGGCGCTACTGTTTTTCCTTTGGCAACCCATTTCACTCATGGCACCCCGGCCCATCCTGCTCGCACTGGTGGGTGGCAAGTTAGGCAATCATTTTAGTGTGCACAACTGCGCAGCTCTCCTGGATTCTGGGATAAAATGATGGGCGGCGACAGCGCATCCCCATCTTTACCCATTCCAATGATTTATTTTTGTTCTGGGGTAAAGTGATGGGCAGCGACAGCTTAATCCCCACATTTACCCCGTCTAATGATTCCACATGGGTCAAAACCCTCCACAAACCCCCCCGCCCGACTGCGCTTTGACTTGAGTCGAGGGGGAGTCGGTTGCAAGGGAGGTTTTGAACCCTGGCGCTGGTATGTCCACATTATCTTCTTCCAATTCTGTAGATGGCACAGTTCAGCATCTTCCTCTCCATCCGGTCGGATCGATCAGTTCTCCTCGCCGGTCCTGATGGGAAGATTGGGCGGTACACGGGGCCCCTTGCGTCTCTGCTCCCGGTCTCCGGATCGTCCTCCTTGTCCCGTCTCCAGGTTTTCTTTCTCCTAGGACGACAAAGGAACAGCGGCAATACCTATTCATAGACATTTTTCCACCACTGTTGAGATAGTGGGGCAGCATATGCATTTCATCATAACGAAACATTACATTCTTATTTTGAAAAAAAAACAGTATAACTAAGAGACAGTTTCATGCAAATCACAATATTTTAGAGACTAGATGTGGTATGTTTTATGGTTGGAACTGAATTAGTCTAAGACAGTACCCGCTAGGATTCCAGAGGATTCCTCCAGTTGTTGCAGAGTGTGCCTGGGATGGCAACATTTCAACGGTTTATGTGGACCCACTTGTCTTCCCCCTCTGCCAAACCGCCTTTGGGGATGCGGATCTTGTAGGCCACAGGGGAGATCTTGTCGATGATCTCAAAGGGTCCCTTCCATGTAGGCAAGAATTTCCGCTGTTTTGCCTGGTTTCTTTGGAAGTTGTATAGATAGACCCGGTCCCCCACCTGATATTCCTTCCTGGAAGTCTTCAGGTCATAGTGGGTCTTCATGCTATCAGCCGAACTTTCTAGATTCCGCTGAGCGTAAGCAAAAGCATGTTGGAGGTGTTTCCTTAAATTCTCCACATACTCATGAGTTGTGGAGGCATTTATCAGTGTCTGCTTTTGGGTCCTATAGAGCAAATGCTGCGGAAGCACCATCTTGCGCCCAGTCATCAACTCAAATGGTGACATTTTGGTTGCAGATGAAGGGGTAGATCTGATGGCCATTAGGACCAGAGGTAATCGGATATCCCAACTTGGCCCAGAATCTGCCACAAACTTTTTTAGTATGCTCACAATGGTTCGGTTATATCTCTCTACTGCCCCAGAAGAAGCTGGCCTGTAAGCAATATGCAACTTCCTTTTGACCCCCAGTATCTCCCACATCTTTGTCATTACTTCACTGGTGAAGTGGCTACCCCTGTCTGACTCAATCCTTTAAGGTAGACCGAAACGGGAAAAGATGTGGTTAATCATCAAGGCAGCTGCCGTTTCTGCCTTGCAGTTTGGGGCTGGGAGACATTCCACCCACTTGGTAAACAAGCATGTCACAGTCAACATGTACTTAGTCCCCCTAGCAGAGCGAATCACAGGGCCTACAAAGTCGATTTGTAAATCTGACCATGGCAGTGTCATCCCCCGCTTTTGGAGAGGCGCGCGGTGTGTGAGGGACGATGGCTGAAATTGTGCACCACAAGACACCCCTTCAAGTATTGGTCGAGGTCCTGCCCCATGTCTGGCCAGTATGCAACCTCTCTTAAGATTTCCAATGTTGTGTGAAACCCCCTATGACCAGCATCATGGGCGTGACATAACATCAGGCTTCGGAATGAGGTAGGAACCACCCACTGATCGTGGCCAGCTTTGGATTTCCTTACCAGCAAACCGTCTTGGATTCGGAACATTTTTGGACATTTCATCAACACTCTTAGGTCCTCTTTCCCAATGTAATCGGTATCCGTCAGGGGAAAGTTCTCAGGGTCCTCAATGTGCTGGTAAAATTTACCAATTATTGGATCCCCCTTCTGAGCGGTAATCAAATCAGCATCAGGGGTCTCCTTACTCCATTGGGCAATTGAAAGGTCGTTGTGAGCATTTGTCTGGGACCTAGTGATAGCAGTGACCTGGATTTCCCCCAACAGGGACTCAATCTCAATTAGATCCCCTTGGATGGCCCCGGTTTTGGCCAGCTGATCAGATAAGTCATTTCCAGTTTTGTCTGGTCCCTCTACTTTGGAATGACCCTTGATCTTTTTCCAATAGATGGTCATCTCATTCGAGGTGACCAGATCATCAATGTTTTGGATCAACTTCCCATGTTTCAAGGGTTTGTTGTTAGCACATAACATGCCTCTGGTTTTCCAATTAACCAGGTGCTCCACGAACCCGTTCCGTACATAATCCGAATCTGTGATTATGACCAGTTCGTGGAGTTGATGCTGGACAGCAGTGAGGATGGCCTGATGCACAGCCATCAATTCTGCCACCTGACTACTTCGGGGACCAATTTTGTATCCAGCGGAGGGTTCTGGGGACTCATTAACCCATGCATTCCCTACGCCGGCCACCAGTTCTTTCTCCCCGTCGTTGTCAACATGGTAAGAGCATCCATCCACATAGACAGTGGGCATTCCCTCACACTTGTCTTCTTCAAAGACTTTGTGGGGGGAATTAAGGTATGCCTCCATGTTGTCCTTGGTCTTTAGACTTTCGTCCTCGAGACAGTTTTCTCTGGCACAATCATGCAAGTCAGCCAGACCTTGCGCAAGGGGACTCTTCTTGTTTTGGCCATATCGGACCTCCACTGGAAAGCCTTGCATTGACAGAATCCAGGAAGTAATTCGGGAATTACTCACATTTCCGGCCCGGATTCTATCACTTTGGAGATATTGCAGAGGCTGGTGTGGAGTCTCCACTATGATGTGTTCCCCCTGGATAAACGGGCGGTAATTCTTCAATGCCCACACCGTTGCCAGGAGCGCCTTCTCACAATCGTTGAATTTTTCCTCCACAGAGGATAAAGTTTTGCTCGCATAAGAGATTACTTTATTGACCTTGTCATGCTTTTGGTATAATACTGCCGTCAAGCACGTATTAGAGAACCCTGTCTCCAGGAAGAACTCCTTGTTTCTGACAGGGTAAGCTAGGCAAGGCGCTTGTGAGAGGCTTCTTTTGAGTTGTCTTACTGCCTCGGCTTGTTCTGGACCCCATTCCCACTTGACCCCCCCCTTCAGGAGATGAATCAGGGGTCTGGTGATCTCTGCGTAGCCCTCAATGAACTTTCTGCTGTAATTCGTCAGTCCAAGGAGGCTCCTTAGTTCCCGCAGAGTTGTGGGGTCTTTCAGTTTCTGAAGTGCTTCCACTTTCTTTTCCTGGGGACAGAGACCCTGAGGAGTAATCTCATGCCCCAAGAAATTAACACGGGTTCTACACCACTGTGCTTTCTGAAAGGAAAGTTTTGCTCCGGCGGCCCTCAACTGCGTCAGAACATAACGGATCTCTGCTATGTGTTCCTCCACAGATAAACTTTTGATGAGGACATCATCTACATAAGCCAGGTTACCCCTCGCACCCAGGTCGGGCATGGCCTTATGTAGGAAAATATTGAACTCATTACCGGAGTTAAGGTATCCGAAGGGAGTCCGGTTCCATGTATACTGCTGGCCCCCAAAGGTAAAAGCCAGCTTGTATTGGTCCTCCCTACTGACAGGCACGGTCCAGTATCCATTGGTCAGGTCTATTGCAGTGAATACCTGTGACCCCTGGATCTGGGCCAGCCCTTGGTCAATGTAGGGCAGAGGCCATCGGGAAGTATGGACCCGTTTGTTGAGCTCCCTAAGGTCAGCGCAGAGTCTCCACTGGCCGTTTGGCTTTAATATTCCCAGCACCGGATTATTGAAGGTGCTGTGGATGGGACTGATTATTCCCCTGGACTCAAGGTTCTTAATTATTTCAGTAAGGGACTCCATTGATGCGAGAGGCAAGCGATATTGCTTCACAAACACTGGAGTCATGCCAGGGTCCGTGGGGATTGTTGTTGTGTGGATGTCGGTGCGACCACAGTCATATGAGTCTACCGCAAAGAGATCTTGGAAATCCAAGAAAACTTGTTTCAACTTTTGCTTTTGTTCCGGAGTCACACAGGCATCAGCTAGGTTGACTCTCTCTTCCACCATCTGCCTGAAGCCTGGAAAGACTTCTGGTTTGGCTATTTCAGCCGCCTCCTCCAGCTGGGTGGAGAAGTCCCTGGTCAGAGTGCTGATTTGGACCGGAGGCTTCAGGTGGGAAAGGCAGCCCTCATGGACCTGGAAAATCACCTCATCCCTCCTGAAGTCACAAGTCACATCTTCCTTACCATAAGGGCAAGAAGTGTACACCAGGAAGTTCCCCCCATGCCGGGTAAAAATCCTGTCTGGTGTTGTATTGTCATCACTGTCACTGTCAAAGCAGTCCTTGGGGATTGGCCCTAACAGTTCATTACCTAAATCTATGGAAAAATGTCGGTCATCAACCGCCATTCCAATAATGGTGCCTGCGGCTAGAGTAATACTCTTTAAGTCGCTGTTATCCACCTCTATTGGAATGGTGTCATGTTCTATGTTGACTAATGGAGTTGTGTTTACCCCTAACCCTTGCTGTTGGAGAGAAGCATTTAGATGTATGTACGCATCAGGGTTTTGCAGATATTGTCCTCTTTTAACTTTCACTTCCAGGGAGAATTGTTGGGTCCTTTCTGGGATGGTGACTTCCTCTTTGATCTGAATTTCGACTGCATAAGGTAGCAATTGAGCTGACCTAAATGCTTTTTCTGGATCATCAAAGCCCATGGGATTATCCGCTAATCGGGACCAAGCTTTGAAGTTTATTAGGTCCAAACTAATGGCAAAGCGATTGAGAATGTCACTGCCTAAGTAAAAGGCGGCAGTGACGTCTCGCACGACCCAACAATTATGGACTATGCTCTTGTTGCCAATAGAGATTTTGAGCATACACCTGCTTGGCAGGAGATGTTTGGAATTAGGTGCTTCCAGGTCCATTTCCCATTTGTCTATCAGTTTGAAGGTGGGAATGGCTGGATCTTTTGGGAGTTGGCGGAACATGGCTTCGCTGATGAAGCTCTTACCGTTGTTCACACACACTCGAGCGAGAACAGAGTCCTTCCCATCATTAAACTGAACAGGGATGAACAACTGCTCTCCAATTTGCTGAATATCAGCCAGGCTCTGAGCTGATTTCACATCTTTCTGGACTATAGAAGTGGGAGTTTCTGATTGTGGATTAGTATAGAATCTCAGAGTGTTTCCTTCCAGCGTGGAGTACCACTTTAGACTGGAAGGAAGGTTGATTTTCAGAAATAGAGAGGACCCTCCATCACCAGTCTGTTGTCCTACTGCTATTACTGTCACGTCTAGAATTTGGCTATTCTGGAAGTGAAATTCTACTTGGTCAGATTTTTGTTCAACCATGTGGCAGGTGCCGTTTAAACTAACATGGTTGACACTCTGTTTTAATTTTATTGGTCGGCTAGTCTGGGTCCAGAGGACCTTGTTTACGCAATCTATTAAGGGTGACAACCTCCTCAGGAGGTCATTCCCCAGTAAACAAGGGGTGCCCTCTGGAGTCACTACTATGACCGGGTGTTTCAACTTGTGTCGCCCAATTTTAATGTCCAAATCTGCCGTCCCCTCGACAGGAATTTCCTTCCCGTCAAAGTTCTGGAGTTGTCCAGGAAGTGAGGTGAGAGGAATTTGGTAATTCCCTCCCCTTCCTGCATTCAGTTCATCAAAGGCCCTTCTGGACAGAAGGGTAGCTTGAGATCCCGTGTCCACCAGCGCCAAAATTGTACCCTGCCCCTGTACTTGTACCGGGGCATAGTATCTTCCCTCCTTCTCCTCAAGGGGGCACAGATAATGCACATTTTTGGACAACTGGTGGGCTAACTTTCTGGTTTTGGACATTGCTAGAGAAGAGATTTGGGCAGAATTCTGTGGAGAGCCTTGGGAATCTGAAACAAAAAGTTGGCAACTGGAGATCAGAGCCATTGTGGGTTCCCCTGGCTCCGGTTCCGGGCCGCCCCCCCCTTTTTGGAGGCAGTCACCAGAATGGGTTTGAACCAGGGGATTTTCTTGCTGTTGGTTCTGGGATGAGATGGTGGGCGGCGGTAGCTCAGTCTCCACATCTCCCCAGTCTGGACTTGCATCCCTAGGGACCCATTTTTCTTTGGGAGGAGTTCCCCCCTCTCTGAAGGAGAAGATCCTTTTCACAGGATCCTCTGAGGATCCCTCTCCCTCAAATTGGAAGATCTGTACCTCCTCCTCAAACTGAGTCTGTTTGGGTCTTTTGTTTCTCCTTCCCCCCCCTCTGCTCCTTAGGAGGCAGACTTTCAGGGGCAAGAGATTTTGTTTCCGGTTCCTGGGTTTCCAGGGGCTGTTTACAAGTGAGGAAGGAAGCTTCCTCCAAGGCTTTACACCCCCCTTCCCCTTGTGCCTCCTCCCTGGGAACCGGTGAGTTATCGGGGTGCTGCCCCCGTCATTGTTCGGGAGCACCAGGTCCAGAGTTGGGTGCGTTCTGCGCCGGCATGCCGATCTGAGGGTTCTGCTGAGCCCTCAGTATGTGACCCAGATCCCGCGCCATGTTTTGAACCTGGCGCTCTAACTGGGAAACCCGCTCAGGCTGGTACGGGGCCCTGTTTTCTCCCCTGGGCTGATCCCGGGAAGGGTAGCTATCCCTTCTTTGGTAGTACCCCTGGTTGGGAAGATTTGGGTACCCCTCCGCCCTTGGCCTCCCCTCTCCCGGATTCAGTTGTCTGGGCTCAGGGAATTGGGGAAAGAAGGGTGGAGGATTTTGGGGCTGGAAATTGGGTGGATACCTGGGGAAAAAGTTCTGCCCAGGATTTGGTGAGTTTCTGCCCCCCTGTGAGAAGTTGGGAGGGAAGTTCTCTGGGTTAGGTGCTTGGCTGGATCCCCTCCCCTTGGGCTGGAGGAGTCCACACATAACCCAGGATGGGTCGATTTCCCTTGTAACGGGGACTTACATAGTCAGGAGAGCGAGGGACCTTATTTGTGGGACTACCTCCTTGACTCCCTGTTTGTGACTGGCCCGAGGACCTTCTGGGCCTAGCATTATTAGGTGCAGGTAGGTTTTTAGGCCCCCCCATCTCCAAATCCAAAACGGGGGTGACCTTTACCTCTGCCACCTTGGCAGCAGCAGGGGTGCTGTTGGCTTTGGGGTTTTTGGGCGCATTATTTTTATTTTCTATTGGCTTCTGCACCTCATAGATCCGGGTAGCCTGTTCAATGATCCAGTCTAAAGATCTTTTCTCATGAAAATCTCTCACGAGCTGGGTCATTATATATTTGGGCAAGGCATGGAAAAATGTATTGACGAATTCTCTGCTGTCTGTGTGCACCCTTCTGGTGGTCTGCGCAAAGGCACGGTTCAGTTCTTGCACAAACTCTTGTGGGGCCTGATCCTCCCCACACTGCGAATTGTAGGCTGCCTTGCGAGCCTCTTGGGGATTTCTGTGAACAGAAAAATGTTTTAATATGGCCGCCCTATAGGTGGACCACCTGGAATGATTTTGGTCCTCCAGCCCTGCAAAGAAACTGGAGTACTCTGGGGAGAATGTCCACTTTACATATTGGATACAGCTTTGGCTGTCCTTCAAATGGAAAGTCTCCATCATTTGCTCAAACAACTCTAAGTGCTCCCAAACAGAATACTTGTCATTCTTATGATACGGCGTGATGACGCTCCTGATTGCCTTAATCTGCTTTAAGGGGTCCTTAAGCAAGGCCCTTTTCGTCTTATTGGCCCTTTTGGTCCGGGTAACCCTGGTCCATTCATCTTCTGACTCAGAGGCACTGCTCCCAGAGGTTCCCATCTGTTCTTCCAGGTATTCCCGGATTCTGCGAGCCTGGGAATGGCTGGCAGAATGTGGGGACCTGGTCTCCTGTGTCCTGTACCGCTCAGAGGAGTCTTCAGATCCCTCCTTGCTGCCAGGATTTGATGGGTACCCCCCCCACTGACCTAACTGGGCAGAGGTTTTCAGGATGCCCTTAATGGGCCTACTCTCCTGGGGTTCCCCATCAAATTGCACTGTGCTTGGGTGCCCATACCCGGATGCCTGCCCCTCCATTCCTGGGTGGTACTGGCCTATGAGCCCCATGCTTCTGGCTGGATAGTAATCTGCCATCCCTGTGGCCCTGTGCTCATGTGCGCCAGGGGACATGGGGGTGGCAGAGTCCAGGGACTGAGAGAAATAAAGGCCTCTGGTACTAGGGCTCCTGGGGTTATGCTCAGGAGTTTCTCTTTCCCAGCGAACCTCATCTCTATCCGCCCCTGCTCCCTGTTGCAATGCAAGAGCCTGCGCCTTCAGTTCCTCAGTTAAGGCCTTACTAGACTCTTTCAGTCTCTCCTGCATCGCTACCTGTTGTTGGAGCCTATCATTGTGCTGGCAGAGAGCCTCATTCTCTCTCTGTGTTTCCTGATTTGTCCTGGAGCACTGGGCCAGTCTTTGCTGCAGGAGGGTTACCTCCTGAGCTGTGTCCCTATCGGCCTGCTCCTGTCTTGCCAGAGCCTCCTCCACCCTCCTGGTGTGCTCTAGCAAGTCCTGGTGTTCTTTTTGGAGGTCACCCAGTCCCTGGTGGGCCAGGTGATTTTCTTCTGTTTTTCTTTTTAAATGGCAGACTTCCTGGCCTAAGGCGTCTCTTTCCTGGCTAAGAGCCTGCATTTGTGCCGCCAGGTCGTCCTTTTGCCTTTGGAAGGCACCAGCTTTCTGGCGCTCCTGATCAAACTCTGCCTGGGTATCCAGGTCTTTCAGAATCAGCTTGTTGCTCTCTGCCTTCACTCTATCTAGATGACTTTGCAGGGTGGCTACCTGCTCCGTGCATGCCCTGTTAAAGACTAATTGTTGCTCCAGCTTTTTCTGGCTCTGCAGTAGGGAGTCCAAACCTTCTTGGTACTCCTTCTGCAAGGCCAGAAATCTGGTATCCTGGTCAGCCTTTTCCTGTTGCAGGATGTCCATATCCCTCTTTATTTTAATGATGTGCTGTCTACTCTCATTTTCTGACTCCTGGCTCCCCTGCAGCCTCTGCTCAGAAGAGACCAGGTCAGATTGGACCTTCTCTAACGCCATCTGTCGCTTATTCGCCAGATCTTGGCTTTCCGTACATTTATCCTGCATGTCTCCCATATATAGGTACAGGTATGCCGCTATCCTAACCATCTTGTCTTGTTCATCCTTAGCTTTAGGAGCCATGTATAGTTCACTCAGGGCCACATGTAGGGGACCCTGATCTCCCCATATATCTGACCCTGTCTCAGTGACCTGTTGCGTGATGGCCTGCAACCAGACCATGCGGTCCTGGTGAGTCCACTCACCTCTCACAAATAACTTATGTAAGAAGTGCTCTCTGGCTATTTTCATGTCTACTAAGGTCGTCATTCTAGAGATTGGTATCTGTCCTCACTTACAGAAATTAGAATTTTATTTTTGCAAAACAGACCTTTTCCTTAGAGCGTTCCTTTGAGGAGTGCTTTACAGCGTAACACAGCGTGTGATCCGACCGGATATGTGTATCTGGTCAGCTGGCACGCTGTATTAATCTGCACAAGTGATAGATCTAATCCAAACGTCCGGCACGAGCCCCCAATTTGTAAGAGGATTCAATTCAACACTACAGCTAAGTCAATGCCTAGTCTGGGATACTGAATGGAAACCCTTATTACTATATCTTTATGTCCAGTTCATGCGTTCTGGATGACTACCCCTATATAACACCCCTCTCTTTGAATCCCCCTGACCCCACTGAGCCAAGAAGTAGTTCTGTTTTGCAAGTTAAAAGGTTTATTTGATAATTTAAACAATAGATATATATATCACACTTTATAATAATTTAATAATTGAATATCACACTGAATCTGAGCAGTAATCAATAATGGATAGTCTGGCACTAGCACACTTCTTTATAATCAATGATGAGTGGTTATAGAATGGATAAGATAGCAACAATACTTTATGGTTTCAAATGGATGCAAGGTGGAATGAAAATGCAGTACAGAAAATACTCAATATGCGTTCAACAAAACAATGTAATCACTTTTCTCTGGCAATCCCCTCCCCCCTTTATGCAATGCAAGGAAATGGAAGGAAAGCACACAGTTCTCAGAAATGCAATCAAATGTAATTCAGTTCACCCCAGCAAGCTTAGATTACAGATCGGAGTTTTAAACACAGGCCCAAAATGCTTTTATATGTGCTGGCAATGAAGTGAAAAATATGCTAAAATGCTTTTAATTCCCTCTAGAGGTTCAGGGTGAGTGGTATCTAGATAATATTAGTCCAGGCTCACTCTTGCCATGATTCAGGAATGATTGGCAGGTTAAACAAATTTTTTCTTTAACGGAAGGCAAATGAAAGCAGGAAAACTGCTGTTTTCACACGTGAAGAAATTTTGCAAATCGCGGCAAATTCGCGAGTGCGTTTTTCGCGATTACAGCAAAAGTATCGGGGGTAGGAATGCGGTTCTAGGTTCGTAGAAAAGCCACGATTCTAAGCTTTCTGAGGAAAGTTACTGCAAGTCTCTAGCACAAACGGTCACGGAGATATGAGCGATTAAATAAAGGTCGTTTTTCAGATTTGAAATTTTAAAGATCAAAAAGACAAGTGACAGCTAGCAACTGAAAAATGACAGGTGACAGTTAGGAGGCAGTTCTACTTAGGTTAAAATAGATTGAATTATATTATTTTAACTAAGAGATTGGTTCTGCACAGTCTGATAGGTACTCACACTATATTCTTGAATTAAATGGGCCTCGCCACGGTTCTGGTCAGGTTTTAGACTGGACTCTGGTCTGGTCTCTGCACTTCACAGTGATCTGGGTCAGCTCTCTCTGGTTTCTGGAGATTGATGGATTTAAAGTCTGGATCTTTCTGCACAGATTTCTCTAGAGATTGATGGAGGTAAAGTATGGATTTTCCCGGCAGAGCGTCCCGCAGCAAATGGATTTGAAGGTCCCTATCTGTCCTGTCTGTCTGCTTTTATGTGTTTTGAAAATGGGTGTGTGTGCAGCATCACTAGGCTCTACCCCTCTCCACTTGTCATTGGCCACTTCATCATATTCCACTTGATTGGGGGAATGAAATGAAGTGTCATCATGATGAGGTCTGTTTATGGTACAGAGAACCCACCCCTGTCAAATTACACACAATATATATTTTGACCCAAAAGACATATTTCATAGCTACACAGTGGTTTGAAATTACATGCACCCATCATGCATCACAGGAGGTATACCCTGTCCAAATCTGCTCTTCCTGGGAGCTTGTATTCAGAAATGGCGACATTTGCACTTTTTAACTGGTTTCGCAATATCGGACATTAACCCAAATTTACACACATGTGCGCAAGGAGTATGGACATTAGTTGATGAAGTGTCAGATTTTTCACATGCACACATTTTGAGTAATATCCTCTTTTCCGCTAAAACCCCCCTGAACATACCACCGGGTCCTAACACGTCTTAAAATGTGGGCAGAAAAATCACAAGAATTATGGTATCATTTAAATAATTTTCACAAGTCCGCTCTATGAATGATCCATCTTTTTCTAAAACCATATTCTGACTACAGGGATGTGTCTTTTCAGGTCACATGGTACAGAAACCAGTCTTTCCAGTTTCTGTCAAGCTCAGAGACCCTGCCCCTCCCAGCTTCTGCCAAGAGGAAGCTGTTTTACGACATCCGCAATAAACCATCTGCCTGGGTGAAGGGGGTTGCATTGTTCAGAGCTCCTGTATTCTGTTGGGGCTCCCCTTAATTCAATTATCAGAGAGATGGCATATCCTTAGTGTGGCCAGCAGGAAACAGCCAGGCCTGGGAAGTTACTTGTGAATCAAGTTTCACTCCTGTTGGGGGTAGTTGCCAGGCAAAATTGGAATCTCTTTAAGCCAGTTTTTAGCCACATGTCGTTTCTGTTCCCCAGTTTTCTGCATTCAAATAACTAACAATTTTTTACATATGCAGCTAGAATGCTGATTCTAAGTTTAAAACTATGACATTTAAACAATTGCAGCCTATGTGACACTCAAAAGTAGGTCACTCATTTCTTTTAAACATTTAGATTTTTAATGTCTGTAGTTCAGTTTAATTTAAAACTGCTGACTCCATAGCTCAGCTAGTTCTGTTATCAACACTGTTCTGGGCTCTTCATCTTCCAGATTTTGTAAGCACACAAAACTCCATTCTGCCAAATGTCTGCTGGTGTTCAGTGAAAATTTTGCATATCCTGCAATGTTTAAAATGGGCGTTTGAAGCTTGCATTCAGGGAAACCAAAGGTAATTTTAAAGCGCTTTGAAGCTAACCGGCGCTACTGTTTTTCCTTTGGCAACCCATTTCACTCATGGCACCCCGGCCCATCCTGCTCGCACTGGTGGGTGGCAAGTTAGGCAATCATTTTAGTGTGCACAACTGCGAAGCTCTCCTGGATTCTTGGATAAAATGATGGGCGGCGACAGCGCATCCCCATCTTTACCCACTCCAATGATTTATTTTTGTTCTGGGGTAAAGTGATGGGCAGCGACAGCTTAATCCCCACATTTACCCCGTCTAATGATTCCACATGGGTCAAAACCCTCCACAAGTCCCCTGCAGCCATCCACACTTCCAGACCATCCAACATGTCTCAGGAGAGGGCAAGGGGCTAGGCAGCCCAAGAGAATTTGAGAAAACCTGGGTTCACAGAGGCAGAACTCATTGTACTGATGGATGAGGTTGTGGCCCACCATGCAGAGCTATATGGAGCTGGGCAGAAGAAGACATCCTCCCAGCGTCTCATCCAGATCTGACAGGTGGTGAGCCAGAAGATGTTTGCAGCCGGCCGTGTCTCCCGGGACAGGGAAGACTGTCGCAAGCAGTGGAATGACATGTGGGTCCGGGGAATCCTGTCCCACCATCGACAGGACAGCATGGCCACAGGGGCAGGTTCACCACCTGTACTAGACCTGACACCCTGGGAGGAAAAATGTAGTACTGTGATCGCCATTGGAGGGGAGTGAGGAAGTTGGAGAAGCTGAGGCGGGCGCTGGCACCCAGGAGGCTGAAGATGAGTCAAACCCCCCCCAAATCATGGCAGTTCTCCCCAGTGGAACTACCCATGAGCCAGGCACTGTGACTGGGGGCAGTGCATGGGAGCCACTACAGGCACCTACGTCAGCACCCAAGTGCCAGTGCACCAAGGCCACCCATGTGAGCCAGAGCAGAGTAGGGTGGGAATCCAAGGGACACATCCAAGCGCCATGTACCACACAGCCATGGTGGGGGCACAGCAGTGCCCCATGGGGACTTGGCAGTGACAAGCACCACCCCACTGCACAAACATGATGTGTATCAGCCAAGTAGGTCCCAGGGATCAGATACATGCAAGTCAAGCAACAGCTAGGCCACCAATGTACCAATGCCATGCCACCACATCCAATTGCAATCCCTCCAGCGTGTGACCCCATCATTGGCAAACCACAACCAGACAAAAGCATGCTAGGCCTATGCATCAGTCCAATAGCCCTGTGCCACCCCTCACCATGTGATTACTGCCATGTATGCCAAATCGCATGAAGGAATGTGTCCTAACGCTATCCCCTATGTCCCCTACAGGCAGGCCAGCTACACCAGAGGTGTCAGAGGATGAGCACATAGCGGACCCATCATCAAGCGCAACCTCACATGTCACCGCCAGCACCACCAGCCCCAGAAGGAGATGCCAAATGTCACCAAGGTACAAGCCGCAGCCCACCACACCCCACCACAGCTGGGGTACCCCACACCTCATTCCCACCCTGCCAGGAGCACACCTGGTGCCAGTGAGGACACCACTTTGGCAGTCCAGGCTGCCAGGGAGGACAGAGCCCTGACAACCATCACCCAGGAGGAACAATGGGCAAGCAGCAACAGCAGTGACAGCCAAAATGTGGCAGTGCTCCCGACACCAAGCCGCAGTAGTTGCCCTCCATCACCCAACACACCCGAGAGCCCAGTATGGGAAATGGAGTGTAGCCCAAGCCCACATGTCTCAGCACACCAGCGGTGCACACACCCCAGAACCAGACACTAACACCAGTTCCTATGGCTCCCTGGTTGCCAGGCCCACCACCTGAGGGGCGACCTGGGTGCTGTCATGGAGCAGATTAATGCGATGGAGGAACGAGAGCACCAAATCGAGAACATTGTGATTACACACAGCCAGAACATGTATGCTATTAGTGACACCATCCAAGCATACACAAGGAGGATGGCCCACGACAATGCATGGACCAGGAGAGTTGCCGAAACCTGCACAGCCTTGCTGACAGGGTTTGGACAGAGGGTGCATGAGATGTGCGAGTGGGTCTCTGCCCTAGCGGACCGGATGAGGGAGAGCAATGCCCTACAATGCCAGCAGCTGCAGGTGGCAGCTTCTCGTTCATCCACCTCCACCACCCCCATGGAGGAATCACAACAAGGCACCCCTAGGCGGAGGTCCCTGTCCCAGCTGCACTCATGCTCCCCGGATGCTGAGGGTCACGAGAAGAGGGCATGGCCATCATGAATGGCATGACTCTTGTTGGGGTGAGTGGCCATGTTATGGATATGATGGGGTATGGGAAAAGGGGGGTTTGTGTGCGGGGTGTTGGTGGTCATCATCTCCATCTTCCTCTGGGTGTGGCCTTTCAGCGTCGGAGGTAGTGGCACATTCCTTCTTAGGCAAATGTTATGGAGCATTGCACACCCCAAGACTATTTTACCTACTTTGTGAGGGGCATACATCATAGTCACTACAGTGTGGTCTAGGCATCTGAATCGTGCCTTCAGGAATCCAAATGTGCGCTCAATGCAAACACGGGTCCGGCTGTGGGCATGGTTGCAGTCTGTCTCATGTGGTGTACATGGGTCACGCACAGGGGTCATCAGCCACGCCAGCTGCGTATATCCCAAGTCACCAGCATGTTGTGTAATAAGGACATCAGGCATTTGTCACATGCATGGGTCTGCAGTCTCAATGGCCCTCATTACGACCCTGGCGGAGTGGGTTTACGCCAGCGGAAATCATGGCGGACCCTTCCGCCCTACTACGAGTTCCCGTAGCGCCATGGAGCCTTTTTCCGCCTGCTTTTTCCGGGCGGAGAAATCCATGGCGCTACGGGACCTTGTTGTTAATTACGCCACCGTAATTTACGGTGGCGTAATTAACGCCTTCCCCACTCCCATTATACCCTATGGGGCAGGAATGGGAATGGGGAAGGGTAAAATGGGGATTGGGGATTTACCGCCCCGCCAAGGTCGGAATGGGGCGGTAAATCCGCCAACCCCCATGGCGGTGTTGGCAGCTTTGCGCCATGGTCCATGGTGCAAATTGCACCATGGATCTCCGCCAGGGTCGTAATGAGGGCCAATGTATCTGGCAATTGTTAGCTGTGAGCATTTGTGTGTGCATCTGGTCCATGCAATGTGTATGTGTGATGGGTGTGCGTCCTTTGTATATTTTGCCATGAATTACTAGTCCTGTACATGCACACAGTGACTTTGTGGCAGGTGTTCGGTGGTGTGTCTGGGTTGACTGCCCATGGGCAGATGACTGTGGCATGGGTGGACATGCTGTTGGGTGCTGCGGTGTGAATCTGCGCTGTGCCACATTCAAGTTGCATTGTGGTACATGTGGTCTGATCTATCATTGTGATGGCAGCGGTGGTGTCTGTCCATCACCATGTGTGTGTCCAGGTGTGTCAAATGTATGCATGCACCCTTGGATGCCCGCCATAGATAGTTCAGGAGCTACAGGGGTGACACCTGTGGCTCCTCTTGATATCCAATGCTTCCTGTGGCTATCCCCCCATTTTTTCTTGTGCTTCAACGTGCATATGTGGCAGGGTTTGTACTCACCCACTATCCAGGTCTGTTGTCCTCTGTGCCACTCCATGTATCCCGGCAGTGTGCTGTTGCATAGGACCATGGAGTCGTGGGTGGATCCTGGGTAGCGGCACATCATTGGGTAATGATGAGGTCAGGGCCACAGGTCACCTGCATGTTCATGGAGGGGTAGAGCTTTCAGTGCCTGTATACAATCTCATGGGCCTGGGGCGCCACCAACGCAACATGGATGCAGTCAATGGCTGCTATCACATCGGGCCTGGGTGGTGGGCAGTGCAATGTGTTGGGTGACATGGCACAGAAGGGCATCCAGCACCTGGCCCAGGACTGCGCTGAATGTTGACTGTGCCATGCCATTCATCATGGCCATGGATTGCTGGAAAGTGCCCGGCCCCAAGAACTGCAGGACTGCCACCAGCTTCACCAGTGGGGGTACAGCTGTACGGATGTTTATCCTGCTCGTAATTTCTTCATGTATTGTGGCCAGCAGCACAGCGACGGTCTCCCTCTCCAGGTGGTACTCAGTTACCAACTGGATGTCACTGAGAGCCCAGAGTGATGGACTGACCCTGGGGATGGGTGCCCACCTTGCTGGGGCTGGTCTCCTCCTCCTTGTCCTCCTTCTCCTCATCCCCCCTCCCCCTTACTCCCTGTGCCCTGGCCTGGTTGTCCTGCGTCTGAAGGTCCAGGTGCAGCCTGAGCAGCTGCCTGTCCCAACTAACAGCAAATAATTGCAGCATGGTGTTGCAAACAGTGTTTGGGGCCTGGGTGGGCCTTATATAGCCCTCTGGTGTGCATTGTGTTCACATGTGGCTTTATTCCTGGCACCTAGGTTTATTTACCTCCAGCTGGAGGCTGGGGGTAATTCTCAGCTATATTAGCCCCGGTTTTTGTCACTAATACTGCCATGCATGCACTTGTGATATGGCTGTATTTGCGTTTTGTGTAGTCGGCACTATTTGTGCCGGCTGTAATAGCATAGGGTGTAATATTGCCGGCTGTAATAGCGCTGGTACGTTTTGGGTCCGGTGGTATTTGCGACGATTCGTGATCTGGCACAGCAGTATTGGCAGTGCTAATACCATTACCGCCGGATTTCAGGATAACCGCCCAACTCATGATAAGGCCTTAAGTGTTTGAAAGATCATTATATATATATGTTTTCAAAACATGTTCAGTTCAACAAAGTTTTATTCGGCATAGGCTATAAAACCATCATTTACATACAAACAATTTACAATGATATACTTATTATTCATCTTAATTCATCATAATAAAATATATTAATAGCAGGGGATAACCTAGGAATCTCAATAAGATCAAATCACAAGATAAATACAATCAACAGCATCTCTATATAAAGGAAGAAAGTGCTATTTCAAGTGCAGTTATACACATGCGATTCACTACCCAATTGGTAGCCCGAACTTAGTCTATGGATGCCCAAACCCCCATGTAGTAGATATTCCTCAGGAAACAATTACTCTGTGCAAAGTGTGCAGAAGGTGTGATGTCAAGTGCAGTTATAGTAATTTTTCCATTCAATACACAGATACCATAATTCACACTACCGTGCACCTCCAGCCTTGCCCAAGCTGTCTCTATGAAGCCAGGCACAATGTATATATTTGGCCACCAGATTCACCACTAGTATTTCTGTTGTGCTTTTACAGCATTGCATCGCGTTGGCAATACTAGCGATGGCTCTTGCCCCAAGGATAGGTTTCAAGTATTGCGAACTGAGAAATTACAATTGGTCACAGAAAAATAACAAATATATGACCGTTTCTTCACCCATTTTGCCCAGCGGGCATGTTTTCGTATTGTCTGCCCTCCATGTGCTCGAGAAACCTGCCAGCTTCAGTGTACCCATTCTGAACTCTAGATAAAGGGATCTCGCAAAGGCCGGGGTGATGACATCCAAATATTCCTCATATCCAAAGTCCCCCTTTGCTTCGAGGTAGCATGGCTACAAACCTAGCCCCTGACACAAGTTCCCCATAGTCCTCCTGGATTCTTGTGGAATGGCATCTTTAAACCTTTTCCTGGATGCATGAAAGGCACCATACAAATGTCCAATAAAATAAAATAAATAAATAACACAAAATCGAGTGCAGCGCTGCAATTTAATTAACATCACATGGTAGCTTAATTACAAGATTATGTTGTTGAAATGGTTAAAAATAATGCAAGTCACCATGACTGTGAGATTCAAGTGTTGAAATATGAGACTTTCTGGCCCTTTCTTTAGGTTTAGAAACACAGTGGGGTTTAAATTAATATATAAACTGGGCATGTGGTTTGTAAGGAGAATGAATACCCAATGTACTGTTTTGTCCATAGTAAAGAAGATGATCGAAAGATTTAATGTTCAGAATATGCAGATGGATGTGGTCTGTCTTTCCTTTTTGCTGCTGGAGCAGGAGGAGTAAAGCGCAGTAGTAATGTTTTCTTCTTTGTCTACATTGCCTTTCTACGTGTGTATTTAGCATTTTTAACCCACTTGCAGAACGATTCCATTTCTAATTCTTGCCATATAAAAGCACTGTAACACTGCACCCTAGTACTCAGAGATAGGGAAGTCAGAGTAGAGCGTTCTCGTTTTTAGTTTTAGGTAGCACAAAGCGCCACCAAATGGCCGATATCATTGGTACAGAGAGAAAGGGTATTGGAATCAGAATATATGGTGGCATGGCAACTGGCAACAGTTGCGGCATGAATTTGCCATCTGATTGCAATGTCTTGCCTCCTTCCAGCAAATCCTGTAATTAGGGCATGTTTAATGTTATTTAAGAGATTTAGAAGTTCTGATAGACGAAAATGTGTACCTGGGTTTGACGGTATAGCTAGCGCTGTAATTGTTACTTCCTGACCAATCCAGAGGCGCATGGCCTTCGGCAACCGAAAGTGAGAGTCAAGGCATAATAAGCCTGGCCTTGTGGACCTACTCACAATGCAAAACAAAACTGCCTGCACTGTTTGGGAAGCACGTTGCTCTGCTGTTAGCCATGAAGCAATGGGCCTTTTCCCACATATGAGAGCATGGGACCAGTGTGCTGCTAGGCTGTACATTTATGAGCGTGTATGCTTTGCTTCCACATGTCAAGTGAGGGGCCAGAGTGGTAGGGAAATGGTGAGTCCTTAAGCAGACCAGGTGATAGCGAGGGACCAACTGATCAAACAAGCTTTGCGAAGCATTTAGACAAATCAGATATCCTCCTCTGTTAAAATATCACAGTCAACGCCTCGAATCCAACAGCCCAAACTGTCCAAAGTGGTTTGCAGCTATAACTGTTATGGTGAATGGTGTGACAAATGAAATGAGCAGAGAGCCCAGTGTGCATTACATGCTGCGATGGGGTTCATGCGTGAATGACTATCACAGACATATTTCAAACATACAATACTGTGGTTAGTCTCATGTTCCCGCAGTGCTCTTTGATTTGGTATAAATCACTACTAAACCACATTGTGCTATTTCCCCCTTCCCCATCGGTAATGTGTTCGCAGAATGAGGTCATTTATTTCCTCACAGATTGAATTGTTTATATACTGAGCATTGTGCCTGTCTCTTAAATGTATATTGAACCCACTTCTGCTACAGACTATGCAGTGAGAATCTCCCCTACTGATCACTGTACACTTCTGCTTTAAATACAGCAACAAAACAAATGAAAATAGGCAGTGTGATGCTCTCCATAATTCATGTATTTGATTGTTGAAATTATTTGAGTTCACTATTTACTACTTTTTACTGACTTTTTTCTTTTCTTTTTCCTTCTGCCTTTCTCTTCTTTCCCTTGTCTTCATTAGTTAGATTGTATTGGCTAATTCATTATTGTTATTATACAGTTGTATGGAATGCTTCTGTTATGTTTTAATGCTGGGTATTTCAATGGTTATTGTTATATTTTGTTTGTATTGAAAAATAAAACACTTTTACTCTCGAAAATAGGCAGTTAAGGAACCACTCTGCCAACAGAACTTCACTTATCACAGTTTGATCATGGAAATATAATTTTTCTAGGAGAATGTGTGTGATTTCTTATGAGGACATCTGTTGGTAATCTGTAGAACTGCAGACTTTCTGCCATCACAAGAGATTGATAATATGAAGAAAGGGTGCAATACCACTGACAACATACCTCACAAGAAATAACTTGCCAATCCACACTGCCTTTCAATAGGTGTAAAGTGATTTTATTATTCAAACAAAACATATTCGGGGAAACAATATATTTTTGAACCACCATACAGCACTTTCCCCAGATATTCTGAGACTGGAGTTTGTTTATATAATTGTAGCCGTACTAAAATAAGTTGGGAAGGGTGATTACAGTGGATGAAAACTAATATTGTTTACCCAACACTGTTTTTTATCAGCATCAAAAACCCGTACATCCCTTCAATACAGGGAAACAACAACCAATGTACTCTTTGCTCATATATTATAGCTGTCACATTAATGGTGATCATTCCACAGTGCGAGTAAAACTGTTTCCAATTTAGCCAGAATCTCTCAACAATTTCAGCCACATGGGCCTACATTGTGGTCGCCAGATGTTCTGCATTATTTTTTAGTAGTGTTTGTAAATTGTACAAATAGTAAAGTGCATGTTTTGTTTTAATGAATATTGTTCATGTCATATTTATTGTGGGGTGGCTCTAAGCAGCTTCTATCATTGAATGTGTTGTTTCTGGGTTTTTTGCATTGGAAGTGGGTTATTTTGGACTTTTTACAAAGGTATGATGGGCTTTTTACCACTCAAGATCACCACCACTCCACACCACCACAACACCTATACACACCACCAACAATCCATGCACAACCCCAACACGCCCCTCCCCAATCCACACCCTCCCCAATCCACACCCTCAGTCAGCACTGCCATACCCCAACTCCTTGCCACCACTATGCAACTCCACCACACTTCATATCTTGACACATCAAACCCCCAACTCCATTCCCTCACGACACACCTCCACAACAGGGATGGGAGGAGGTGTGGCTATTATTGCTAAAACTAACCTAAACATCAGAGAAGCAACTAACTCAACCTTACCTTCAGCTGAACTCCTCTCCATCAAACTCCCATTATCAGACACCCAAACCATCCTCCTACACATTATATATAGACCCCCAGGCGCCATATCCACCTTTGAAGAGGATATCTCTCTCCTACTCACCACAAACACTAAACCCAAATCACAAATCATCATCATGGGTGACTTTAACCTAGGACTCAATGACCCTAACGACAATCTCGCCACTTCTCTCAATGACACCATTATTCACTTAGGCCTCACTCAACACATTAATAAACCTACACATATAAAAGGCAGATCCTTAGTCTGGCTGGCAGATGCCAACTGAACCCTTTCACTGACAGACATCACACCTTGTGCTTGGAGCGACCATCACCTTATCACCTTCTCTCTACCCAGAACTGTACCCAATACGACACCGCCTCCTAGGACACCACATATGATCTCTAGAAACAATTGCAACATCACCATGGAAAACCTTAGACCACTTCTCATGCCCATTACTAAAGCCTACATTCCCACGCAGAATGACAACCCGTCTACCCTGGTAGACCGATACAACAACACGTTGGAACTAGCCCTCAACCAGATAGCTCCACTCAAACAACGTACAGCCAAAGGTTACCAGTCAAATGGTCGAAAACATTTGGTCGACAGACAATTTGGTCGACACCATTTGGTCGAATGCCAAATGGTCGATTTTTTTTCTTTTTTTTTTTTTTACCCATTTTTTGGTTTCTTTTGGGGGGGTCCCCCCCCAACCCCCTTTTTTTTCTTTTTTATTTTTTTTCCCCACACGAAAACCCACAAAACACATATATAAATAATTTAAAAAAAATTCGACCATTTGGCATTCGACCAAATGGTGTCGACCAAATTGCAGTCGACCAAATTGCAGTCGACCAATTGACAGGACACCACAGCCAAACCCATTGCCCACACCAACAAATGGTTCACAGCAGAACTAAAAGCTCTCCGCAACACCAAAAGAGCGGTGGAAACTAGCTGGAGAAAAGCCCCATCTCTCTCCACTAAAGACACATTTACTACAGCTGCCTGCACCTACAAATCCGCTATCTTAAACGCCAAAAAAGAGATTTATAACACAAGAATACACAACGCCAAATCTGGTACGAAATAATTATTCTCTATACTAAGAGAACTTGAATCTCCACTGCCACCCACAGAGGACTGCACGAAGGATAAGGCATGGTGCAATAATATCCAACTAGCCCTCTCCAACAAAATTGCCCTTCTACAAGCAGAGATAGAAGGCAAAAAAGCCAACCTTGCCGCCAAAGATACTCTCAACAGCAAAAAAGACCCCACCATTCCTAACTGCCCACCTTTCCACTTTTCCCCAGTCACCGAAGAGGAAGTAGTCAAGATAATCGCTAGCCTTAAACCATCCAACTGTAAAGGTGACCTATGCCCCGCCTCTGTCATCAAAGATGGAGCCAAAGATCTAGCCCCCTCATCACCTCACTGATCAATTCTTCCTTCAAGAACTTAGTAGTCCCTAATAACCTCAAAGAAGCGTGGGTTCTCCCCTTCTCAAAAAACCCAACCTAGACCCTAACATTCCCACGAATTACAGACCCATCACTACGGTCCCTTTCCTCCTCAAAATATTAGACAGAGTAGCCTACCTCCAAATACAACAACATTTGGAAGACAATAACACTTAGGCTTGCGACAATCTGGCTTTAGACCCAGGCATGGGACCGAAACCACCCTCCTGGATCTAAAAATCCAAATGGATGAAGCCAAAGACAAGGGCAAACTGGCCATTTTGCTCCTGTTGGATCTCTCCGCTGCCTTCGACCTGGTTGACCACCAGATCCTTACACAACACCTCTCATCGGCTGCCGCATTCTCACAGAATGCCACCAATTGGATTCAGTCATTTTTGTCTGACAGGTCGACTAGGGTCTTCGCCCCCTCAGCGGCTGCCGACCCTATCCCAATCCAATGTGGAGTCCCCCAAGGTTCCTGCGTTTCTCCCACACTTTACAACATCTTCACTAAGCTTCTCTTCGACCGTCTAAACGATATGGGCGTCAGCTACACTAATTACGCAGACGACACCCAGGTCCTCATCACACTCACTGGTTGCTATGAAAAAGATGTTGCAAAGCTTAATGAAACCTACCTAGAAATCCAAGCCTGGATGGCTACACACAGTCTCTGCCTCAATGACGATAAGACGGAACTGCTTATCGTAGGCTCCCAGGCCCGCCTCAATAAATTGGACGCTAGGTACCAATCATTCTCCATCGATGGCAACATCATAAAAGTCTCCAAAGAGGTCAAAACTCTAGGTGTGTACCTTGACTCCACCCTATCACTGAAAAAACAAATAAATGCTACCATCTCATCTACCACATACACCAACAAACTTATCAATGCCTGTAGACCTTTTCTATCTTCATCCAGCTGCCTCATCTTATCCAGAGCACTGATACTGTCTAAATTAGACTATTGTAACACACTCTTCCTAGGCACCACCACTAAAAATCTGAACAGACTCCAGATTCTTCAAAATAATGCCTTAAGATGCGCTCTTAACCTCCCGCGCAAGGCTCACATCTCCATTGCCAGCAAAGATGTCCACCGGCTCCCAATCCGAGACAGAATCAAGCTAAGAACTCTTGTCATTACACACAAGTGCCTGTCACTGACTGCCCCGCGCTACCTATCTGACAAATTCTCTAGACACAGCACTACCAGACCCACCAGAACTCCATATTTGCACCAACTCCAGGTCCCCCATTTCAATCTAAAAACAGCAGGAGGTTCCAGCTTCCCAGTTCTCGCAGCACAATGCTGGAACACACTCCCGCTTGCAATCAGATCACAAGCTTCCTTCTGGCCATTCAGAGCCATGGTGAAATCCTGGCTCTCTGCCTAACACTCTGCTACTTACCCACCTCCAGGCCGCTTCACTCTACCAATTTCAACTGTATGCCTTAACTTACCTGTAACAGACACCATGTAACCAGGTCCTATATTATCTACTGTATTTATCTCATGCCACATACTGTACCATTGAATGTATGTACTCTTTCTTTTTGCTGCGCGCCACGATATGTAACTATGTTGTCCACATGATTATGCGCCCAGCTACCTGAGGGTTCGGAAGCGCTCTATAAATAAACAAACTAAACTAAACTCCAAACCTCCACTTCGCACCATTACTCTGCACATCCACACTGCCACTTTGCACCCCAATCCATGTATCCACATCACAACTCCACACACCCACTCTGCACCACACCCACACGCCACCATAACCCTCAACTACACAGCACACTGCACACCTCCACACCACCACACCACCACTTCAAACCAACTGATCCCACTCTACAACACCACTATACACCACAACTACAATGCACCAGACCACCCAATCATTCTATTCAACATCTCCATACCAACATGGTACACCCCAACTCCACGCCTCACTTCCTAACCACTTCATACCTACACACCAATCCACATCCCATTACACCCCCCACTTCACAACAACCATCTAAAATCCCTCTCTACTCTGATATACTCTAACACCATACCCCATACCACAGCCATGCCACACTCTACCTTCTTCCTCCACTCTTTCACATCACCCACACTATCCCTGCACCTGTTCACCACTGCCCAACACCAGTCTAACTGCACCCACACTTCCTTGCCCCACTCTAACCCCACTCACCCTTCTTAATCTCCCTCAACTCCAACCCCACCTCAATCCTCTATACCATACTCCTCTCTATGCACAGGCACTCCTTCTCACCTCACTCTACCCCCACCCACCAGCACCTCACCACACTCTACCCACACCTTCCGTGCCTCACCCCTGCCCACCCGCCCTACAAACCTTTCACAGGCCTATCCATAGCAACCCACCCACCTTAGATCACCTTGTTAAACGGAAATTAATATCATGCCTCCTTTATTGTATATATTGGCCTAAGCCCAGTCGCTGTGCGAAGAAAACCGCGTTGCAAAGTTCCGATTTTAGATCGACGCTGCCGCCATTTTAGGTCAATCCGCCATTTTGATTTCCATTCAAATGTAACCCTGTGTTCTAAAATGGTGGACAGTGTTTCCCGCTTGTAACCGAGCCTTCCTGAACCTTGTACTATAGTTAATGTTTAGACTGTCCGTTGGCTGAATGTTTAGGCTGAGTAAAGAGACCTTGTCCCATGCCTGACTTGTAGTCTGAGGATTGTCTACGCCAATAGGTCTGATCCACGGACATACATCGAACACAATGTTAAGCAAATATCAAACGTGGACACTGGCTGAACTGCAGTGTAAGGGACATGTGCTAAGGCTTACTGTTAAATCCAAGAATACACTGTTGCCATTGTAACCTGTTTGTATGTAACTCAAAGATAATCCGTGTGCATATTGTAGCACAAGCCATAAGTGAACTCGGCACAAACTCTGGATTATTAACTTGCAGAGGGGCTGGACATTATTACCGAAAATGTATAAAATGCACAACTGTTTAGATGTCCAGTACCTCTCACTACTGACACTGAAAGGCTGGTATTCGCTGTGATGTACTGAGGACCAGATAGCTATCTGTTTTGTTTCTTTGTAACTGCACAGTAATAGAATAAAGATCTGTGAATCTTTATAAGCCTGTGTTTTGTGTATTTCCTTTTGTGGTACTCAGCCTCGATATTTCCTTGCTTTTACAGATGGCGCCCGAATAGGGACCCTCAAGATTGATGCCATCTCGTTGAAGGTTGACACGGCTATCGGACCGGGATCGGATGGTGAAAAAAGGGGGCCCTTTTCTTGGATGAGAAGCAATACCTCAACAGTACTGCATGACCCGATCCCTGGACGGTGAGCACGCAGTCCGAAACGGCATCTTGACGAGGGTCCATATATCGAGGCAGGCAGATTTGCCGAAATCACCAACCACGTGGGTCCTTTGAGTCCTTAGAAATTCGATCGGACCTCCTTAGTACTTTGATCAGGTGAGTCGTGACCTGATTCTTAAGTATCCTGATTATTTGTTTTGGTGTATTGCACTTGCAAGTACAATTATTGACCAGATAACACCAGTAATCTGATATGCCTGGGAAATTGTCTGCCTGCTTCAGGGCGTTATTTCGCAGTGACAGACAATCTTTGGAATTTGGCCGACCGTCACCAATGGAGGGGTCGCCGGCGTGTACTATGTACTGTAAGCACGGCATTGGTAGTATAGTGTTTAATGATATTTGTCACAGACAAACTAGACATGCTTCCGAACTCCAGTGGCCAATCAATGGTAGTTTTGAAATTCCTCGCATAGAATACATAGAATCTATATTATTAAAGAAAAAGGCTAGACCGGCAGCATTTGATGTATTACAGAATTGGAAAAAAGAAGCTATGCAGCAACTTAAAAGTAAGGAAAAACATGCGCGACGTTTTATGGCCAACACCGATAAAGCGTTGTTGTATGATCAAAATAAACAGTCTGAGTCAGTTAGGAATATGGATAGGGCTTTTTCATTGGGTATTCAGAAAATGTATCCGTCTAAAGACTTTCATGTATCTGATGAGTTGCTTGATAAACTTCTAAATGAACAAAGGCCTGGTGCCACTGCGCCACCTCCGTATGTTCCTACTCCTGCTATTCTGTCTCTTCCTGCTGTTATTCCGCCTCCCGTAGTTCCTCCTGCTCCCCCTATCGTTCCTCTTGTTGTTCCTCTTACTCTGGCTGTTGTTCCTCCTCTTATTGTTGTTCCTCCAACTGCTCCTCCACCTTTGCCTGCTGTTACGGGTTTGGTAGGTTTGCTTACTGCACCAGTGATAGCACCGTTGTTACCGAATGTACAAGATTTGTCTACTCCTTCTCTTCCAAGTGATTCTGCACCGCTTGTAGTCGATAAGGGAGCGGAATCAAAGATTGTAACTCATAATACTGTGTCTCAAGAGAGAAAGTGTGAATTGACTGCATGGGCTAGACACTGTATGGAGAAGGATAAACAAGCTGATGTTTTTGCCACACCCTCTAACTTAGACAATTTTCCTGAGAAAAACGTTTTTATTGAAGGGTTGGGAATTCATTTACGTATAATGTGGAATAGATTAGATGATATAGATCTCCCACAAGGGTTGAGGGACCTGAATGTTTTAGCATTTTCAAGAGATACTACGGAGAAAGTACATGAGCACGTCGAGAGGGTTTTTGAGTATAGAAGGGAGTTGGAAAGGTTATGGAATGAAGATATTGATGGTGATAGTTTGGACCCTATGTTTATACAGAAACGGTTCCTTCCTTGTCGTAAGTTGATAAATGAGGAAACACAAATTTGCACAAAGGATGCGATTAGGCGGATTTCAGACATGTTGATAACTCCCGTAGAAGTATATGACACATATAGTCAGTCTACGCCAGAAATGCAGAGAAAAGTGATACAGGTAATGGTAGAATACCTGCAGGATGAATGCGTAAAAAGAAAGATTTGTTGTCCTGCAGAATTATTCAATATCTATAAGAGAGCTTTTTTGTTTGACACTCCTTCAGCTGCTTTAGCGCTCGATTTAGCTCTGTTGCTCAGTAAGTGTTCGGAGTTGCCTACTTCTCAGTTGCCTATGAGAGAGGTTCCTCCGACATTTGTCCCAAACGTTGAGATTCCAGCTGATCCTGGAATGGGTACACCTGCTCAAGATATTCCTGCACATTATGTGTCGCAGTTTGTTCACGTCCCCTTCTCAAGACAGGAGGTGAACACCATTAAACAATCCATCCCCTATATTAGGAAGAATCCGACAGGGTTCTACAAAGAGATAGAGTTTGTCTTACAGTCATCATTATTTACCTTGAGCGATATTGATTTGTTATTTCCCGTGCTCCTACCTGTCGATTTGTGGAAACAGATTAGGACTGTAGACGATGCAGCAGGGTAAGAAGACATATGGGAAAATATAGTGCGATTGGATAGAGAAAGGCCAGCTGGCGAGAGACTGCCGCAGGTAATACTGACTTTGCCTGATAGGATAGTCACAAAACTGAAAACTATAATTCCCGAAACAAGGATTATTTGAGACAAACGTACTGCTTGTGTCCAAGGGAAGTCTGAGGGTGCTACTGAATTCTTTAATCGGTTCGAACAAGTGTTCTCAGATTACAGTGGACAAGATTTGAGCACAGAGTCTGGAAAACGACTATTTTTGGACAAATTTGTGTGTGGATTGTTTCCTGACATCCAATCGCAGATTATGTCTTCAGAGAGTGCTTGGCAAGCTAAGTCTCAGTCTGAAGTATTGCATATGGCTCAGTACTATGAGAACTGAGTTAATAACGAAAAAGAAAGGACAGAAAAGAAAAAAGGAGACATGAAAACAAAAGTTTTATTGCAGCAAATTGTTAGAGGCCATAGAGGGGGTAATTCACAATTTAGGGGACAGTATGCTCCACAGGGAAATGCACCGTTGGGTCCTGTAAACATAAACCAGTGTGCTTATTGCAGACAAGAGGGTCATTGGCGTGCACAATGCCCGATCCTCCAGCAAAGGTCGAATAACACATTTGCTTCCATGGGTAGACGATCCAGAGGCCGCCCTGGGGAAGGGGGTCCTGGTAGAAGTCAGTTTTCACAAAATGTGCAACCTTTTTCACAGGATAATCAGGCACCAAGTGTGGATAATAGAAACATTTTTGATCATCCTTCTGCTGCTTACCTCTCTGAAGAAATTCCTTTCGATGACATTCTGTTTCGCTAGGATTGCCCGAAGCAGGGTTTGGAACCAACACCTATTCCCGTTAATCAGAAAGGTCCCTACGTTGAGATGATAGTGGGAAATAGGAAACATCTATTCTTGATAGATACAGGAGCACAGAAGTGTTCCATTGACCATTCGCGGGTTACAAACATTCCACTGTCAGGGCAAACCAATGTTTCTGTAGGGTTTTCTGGCACACCAGTAGTCTGTCCGGTTTCTTCGCCGGTACCGATTACATTGGGTCCATTCACGGACCACTGTCCATTTCTTTTGACTACGAATTGTGGAGAGAATTTGTTGGGGTTGAATCTGTTGAAGGAATTAAATGCAGTAATTCACTGTTCTTCGGATGGAGTGAGTTTGACGATTTCAGCACAGCAACCTTCTGTCTCTCAGTTCCTGACCAGACCTTTGCCACCAGAATTTAGTGATGTTCCTGAGTGCTTGTGGGCAATTGATGATAATGATGTTGGTGTTCTACAAATTGAGCCTGTTAAGATCGTTTTGAAACATGGAGTAAAGTTTTCACGTATTCCCCAGTATAAGATTTCGGTTGATGGTGAGTAAGCTTTGAAATGCATAGTCTCCGATTTTGTGCATCGTGGGGTAATTGAGGAAATTGCAGGTAGTTTGTGCAATAGTCCGATTTTGCCCGTGTACAAAAAAGCAATAACGCAATTCCTTTTCATTTCATTATTGATTTACGTGCCATTAATAAGATTGTTGCTCCACAATTTCCCATTGTGCCTGATGTGATGACAATATTAACTATGATTCTGGCTTCTGCTACTTACTTTAGTGTTGTGGATTTTAAGAACGCTTTCTTTAGCATTCCTATAAATAAAGATAGTAGATATCTGTTCGCGTTCACCTTAGGGGGACGCTCGTTTACCTTTACCCGTGCGCCGCAAGGTTACACAGAGAGTCCTAGCATCTATAGTAGGGCTTTGAAAGAGCAGCTCGATACACTCGAGTTGCCTACCACTTGTACGTTGCTTCAGTATGTAGACGATCTACTTTTAGTTGCTGACTCAGAGAGTGCCTGTAAGGAGGGCACCGTGTTGCTGCTGATTCACCTAGCAAAACATGGACACAAAGCTTCACTTAAAAAGTTTCAGTATTGTCGACAGGAGCAAAGAAGGTTGACGCCTGAGCGGATAAAAATAATTTCTAGCATGTCTGTCCCAAATACACAGAAGGAAGTCAGAGCTTTGATAGGAATGGATTCTTACTGTAGGCAGTGGATCCCTAACTTCTCATTAACGATTAAACCAATGTTGGCTTTGACAAAGAAGGGCATTTCTTTGCCATTAAGAAGAAAGGAGAAGAGGTGGGCACCACTGCTGGTTCTATTTCTTTTAACAATGAGTTAATACGCTGTACATTACTTTGTACGTAGTTGCTTCGATGTGGAGTTACCAGGTTGAGAATAGCCCAATGACACTCGGGCTATGCAAAATACTGACAAAGAGAAAAATAGAGTGGAATCCACCCTGTAAACCCAGTGGTCCTCCTTGCTCCTCATCAGGAGCTGATTTCATTCCTCTGTAGGTTGCAAAAGAATATAGCTAGTATTTAGAGTTCAATAATGTGTTATACTCAATGTTGTAGGATTCCAAATGTAATGGTTGCAATGACGTTTCAAACAAATTCTCAAAGTAAGTAGTTTGTGTTTTAATCACACAATGTTTAAGGTGAATAAGCAATTTCTAAGCTTCAAGTATAAGCTATTTGCCAATGCATTCTTCAGTGCTACATTAATCAAAATGAACACAATTGTAATACATTAATATTGAAAAGAGTTACAAATTTACATACCGCGATGATGCATCAATTCATACATATGCGTAAAGAAAGGAAAAAACACAGTGCTTTCATTAGTGTCCTAAACTGCATTACATTACCGGGTGAACTGTTGTGACTTTATCATGAGTGTGCCAAACCCGTATTTCATGGTTACCTTAGCTTAATCCTAGCTTAAAGTTGGTATTGCCTTGCAGTCAGTCAAGTGCATCAGGAAACAAACATCCTTATTTAAAGAAACATGTATACTTCAAGCTTAGGAATTGCTTATTCGCCTTAAACATTGTGTGATTAAAATACAAACTACTTACTTTGAGAATGCATTTGAAGCTTCATTGCAACCGTTAAATTTGGAATCCTACAACATTGAGTATAACACATTATTGGACTCTAAATACTAGCTATATTCTTTTGGAACCTACAGAGGAATGAAATTAGCTCCTGATAAGGAGCAAGGAGGAGCACTGGGTTTACAGGGTGGATTCCACTCTGTTTTTCTCTTTGTCATTTCTTTGCCATTGCCATGGAACTTGGAACACCAGCAAGCATTTGATCTGCTCAAGACTGCACTGTGTTTAGCACCAGCTTTGGGCACACCAAATTATGAAAAGGCCTTCATGTTGTATGTGCATGAACGTGATGGATGTGCTTTGGCTGTATTAACGCAGGAACACGGAGGGAAGAATAGGCAGTGCGGCTACTTTTCTTCCGCCCTTGATCCTGTTACATGCGCTTTGCCTAGATGTTTGAGAGCTGTCGCTGCTGCTGCTGCGTCTGTAAAACAGAGCAAGGGAATGGTCCTAGGCCATGCTTTAACCCTGATGGTACCTCACTCTGTAGATGTTCTATTAAACAGAACACAAACGCAACATCTCACTTCGGCACGATTCACGAGATACAAATTGATCTTGTTTGCACGGCACATTAAAATTCAGAGATGTTGCATTCTCAATCCGGCTGAACTTTTACCTTTCCCGCAAGGTACTGCTTGCAGTGACGAAGCGTCACATGACTGTCTCTACACCACAGAGCAAGAGACAAAAAGCAGAATCGATTTGAAAGACACTCCTTTGAACAATCCACAAGGGGAGCTATTTTGTGATGGCTCCTGTTTCAAACTTCCGGATGGTACATCCACGGCTGCTTATGCAATCACCACATTGAGCATGGTTGTGGAGACCAAAAGAATCACGCATAACTCTGCGCAGGCCGCAGAGATTGTAGCATTGACTCGAGCTTGTGAACTTTCCAAAGGGCTTACCGTAAATAAATATACTGACAGTCAGTATGCCTTTGGGGTGGTTCACAACTTCGCAGACTTTGGGCAGAACGAGGTTTCTTGACCTCACATGGAACTAAAATCCAGTATGGCTCCTTGATAGTATGGTTACTCTCAGCGCTTGAACTCCCCACTCAGGTAGCAATTATGAAATGCGCAGCACATCAGAAGATTATAGATAATGTGGGAAAAGGGAACGCTTTCGCTGACCAGATAGCCAAACAGACTGCCACTGATCTCTATTTAGAAATGTATACTTCAAGGGAAGCCACAAATGTTTGTACTCTGGATGAGGGTATTAAATCTGTGAAAAGTATTCAAGCTGATGCCACATTAGAGGAATCTAAGAAATGGGCTGAGGGTTTGCCAAGACTGGATGATGATGGGTGTTGGGTGGATAAAGTAGGAGGAAAATGGTTGTTGCCGGACGCATACATTACAATGATGGTCGCTATGGCTCATGGTCCCACCCATATCTGTGCACAAAAGGTTATCAAAATGTTGCAAAATGTCTGGGTGAACGATAAAATCTCTAAAGTAGCTGAACGCTTCGTTCAGAGTTGTATGATTTGTTTGCAGCATAATATAGGAAAGGGCACATCGACTCCTAGGGGTAGTTTTGGTCCACCTTCTGTCCCCTTTCAGGTCATACATTTTGATTTCATTGAAATGGAGCGTTGCAACAACTATAAGTATGTACTAGTGGTTATCTGTGCCTTTAGTAAATGGGTTGAAGCCTTTCCTGTTAAAGATGCTGCAGCAATGACAATGGCGAAGACCATGCTGAAGGAATATTTTCCTAGGTTTGGTTTGCCAAGAGTCATCTGGTCGGATAATGGTCCACATTTTATCGCTGCTGTAATTCTGCAGATATGTGCGGGATTACAGATCGATAAATGGTTCCATTCAGCTAGACACGCTCAGAGAGCTGGCTTGGTAGAAAGACACAACGGCATCATCAAGAACAAGCTCGCTAAGACGTGTGCCGGCACCAAATTGAAATGGCCGGACGCCTTACCGATCGCGTTATTATCAATGAGAACGACCCCTCAAACTAAGACTGGGCTCTCTCCATTTGAGGTGGTCATGGGTAGGCCAGCTAATATTTGGAACCTTCCCAAACCCCGATCTTTACGTGACATTGAACATGTACTTCTTTCCGATTACTGTGGCCAGTTAACTAAAAATCTGTATTTGATTTATCAACAGGTGCGAGAAGCCCTCCCTGTTAAGTACGAGGGCCCAGGTCACAGCATACGGCCTGGCAGTTGGGTTCTCATTAAGTCGTTTGAAAGAGCATCCTGCCTCGCACCTCATTGGCGGGGCCCACATCAAGTTCTCTTGATCACACAAACCGCTGTGCGAGTGGCAGGGCGGAAACACTGGATCCACGCGTCACACATCAAGAGGATTCCCTTCCATTTGCCACACGATACAGAAGAAGCAGAATCCCCTACCTGCGCTGCAACCAACGATCATGTAACATCAAGCAGCATCAAGAGTGCGTCGGAGACTCTCCCTGAGCCCGTGGGGCATGGGGAAACAGCTGCTTTATCTCCACACTCTCCAACAGAGCCTTTTGCACCATTGTTAAATCCTGTTTCGAATTCGCCACTTCCATCAGGAAGCAACGACACAGTGTTCGCAGATCACACAGTACCAGGAGTCACAAGGTACGATCGGCGACCGAGGAGTTAGACTTACTGCACGGTTTGGCTGTACCATCAGGAAAAAATCATCGGAGTGCTTGTCTTTTTGGCCCGTCCTTTTGCACGTAAGGGAATTCTGTTGGCTAGGGTTTGGGAAAGAACTAAGAAAATGCGCGATCTGGAGATCGCCAGCAAACTGACTTTGGAGTATTCGTTTGAAGAAACAATGCCTGCAACCGCTCCCACTCGTACGGAACAGATAAGAGACTGTGTGACTGATCGTAAAAATGAACAATCGAATGCGTGGGCCCCAAAAACGTATTGTTGCCTTGTGATCTTGTTAACTGGTTTCACAATAGTAATTGCCTTAGGATTTTGGTATCTGGAAGAAGTACATCCGCTTGAAATTCTGTTACCCACTGAAAATGTACCTACTGTTTCTACACCCTTCGTGCATCTGCACACTCTATCTCCTAGAGACTCTCAGCACAGACAGCGTTACCATAACAATACTCTATTACTCATCATGAATGCCACACATGCCATTTTTAACAAATCTAATTGTTGGGTCTGCTCGCATTTACCGCAACACGGGGATAAGGGGCTGGGCTGGTATATTCATCCTTTACCTTTGACTACTGCATCCTATGCTTCTTTAAGGGCACTATTCTTTGGCAGATGGAACGATAGCATCTCGGGGAACTTTGATGGAACTAATTTGAATGACTTTGAGAAACGTGTTCTAACGCCCCTGGGATGCTCACTCTTTGTGAATAGGAGCAAGCTTAATGTTCCTTCTATTAGGCCTTCTGATAGACTGTCTCGTCCTTTCCAATCTTTGATCTCTTTCAAAATGGCTCCTAGATGCAATAGGGATGCCACGCCAACTTCCTATACTGTTAACCACAACCCTGATTCAGTTTCTTTCTGCATACAAAGGAATGGTACTCAGTCAATGGGTGATTTCAAGGGTTGCGCCAACATTGCAAACTTGACCAGTGAGGACAGACCTTTGTATGTAGCCGCACCTGTCTACTTTGCGGTAATGTAGCATTTCCATGGTTACCTAGGGATTGGCAGGGAACCTATTATTTAGGAATTCTGTTGCCCGGGGTATTCATAGCAAGAACTGTAGAAATCTCAAAGGCTCGTCCAAGGCGGGACGAGAATGGCGATACTTCAGCACAAGTTCTGGGTGACGTAGCTAAATCCTTCGTACCATTTTGGGGGCAAATATTGAATTCTGAAGATATCAGAAGACTAGCGAGAGTACTGGAGAGGACCATCAACTGGACCAATGACATACTCTATAACATGACTTTAGAACAAAAAGCGATAAGGTTAGTGGCACTTCAGAACTGGATGGCATTAGACGTCATCCTGGCTGAGCGTGGTGGGGTATGTAAATTAGTGGGGTCTGCTTGTTGCGTTTCCATCCAGATTCCTCCCCAACTATCTTTAAGGCAATACAAAATCTGCACGTCCTTAGTTCAGAAGTGCATGTTCCCGAGGGAAACTGGGATCTTAGCGCTTGGTTCTGGTACTTCTTGAGATTTTGGAGATGGAAGCTACTTTCAGTCTGGCTGATCATTTTGGGTATTCTGTTGTTTTTCTGTTGTTGTATACAGTGTCTTCCTGGCATATGTTCGGTGTTAGGGGGATGTTGTGCACAAGCTATGGGAACATTAGGACACAAGGTACGCATCCCTGAGAAAATGACCAACGAATTTGTGTTGCAAGAAATCTCAGTTTCTGACCTCATGACGATCGATATCTCTGATAGTGATTCAGGATGTATGGACATTGAGACGTGGAGTTACTTTTAAAGTGACTAGAAGTAGTTTAGCGCTTGGCTTAGGCCAAAAGGAGGGTTTGTTAAACGGGAATTCATATTGTGCCTCCTTTCTTGTATATATTGGCCTAAGCCCAGTCGCTCTGCAAAGAAAACCGCGTTGCAAAGTTCCGATTTTAGATCGACTTTGCTGCCATTTTAGGTCTATCCGCCATTTTGTTTTCCATTCAAATGTAACTCTGTGTTCTAAAATGGTGGACAGTGTTTCCCGCTTGTAACCGAGCCTTCCCAAACCTTATAATATAGTTAATGTTTAGACTATCCGTTGGCTGAATGTTTAGGCTGAGTAAAGAGACCTTGTCCCATGCCTGACTTGTAGTCTGAGGATTGTCTACGCCAATAGGTCTGATCCACGGACATACATCGAACACAATGTTAAGCAAATATCGAACGTGGACACTGGCTGAACTGCATTGTAAGGGACATGTGCTAAGGCTTACTGTTAAATCCAAGAATACACTGTTGCCGTTGTAACCTCTTCGTATTTAACTCAAAGATAATCCGTGTGCATATTGTCGCACAAGCCATAAGTGAACTCTGCACGAACTCTAGACCATGGATTATTAACTTGCAGAGGGGCTGGACATTATTACCAAAAATGTATAAAATGCACAACTGTTTAGATGTCCAGTACCTCTCACTACTCACACTGAAAGGTTGGTTTTGCTGCGTTGTAATGAGGGCCAGATAGCTACGTGTTTTGTTTCTTTGTAACTGCGCAGTAATAGAATAAAGATCTGTGAATCTTTATAAACCCGTGTTTGGTGTATTTCCTTGTGTGGTACTCAGCCTCGATATTTCCTTGCTTTTACAAACTCAGCCTATACACACTCAACCTCGGTCATCGCATACTATCGCACCCCACTCTACCACCCTTACCTCCCTCATCACTGTCTCTTCACCCTTAAATACCCACCATTCAGCCACCCATCCAACCTCACTCCTGCTTAGTGTTAGGGAGAATTCTCACATAAGTGCTAAATGCCCTATACCTTAGAGCCCCCCAGCTCTTTTGCTATATTTTGGGGATTTGAACTTTTCATTTTTTAGTGTGTTTTACTTTTGTGTTCTTTGTTATGGAGTTTTAACACATCTCCATAGGCATCACCTTTTTCTGTGTGTCACACAGCACCTTCAGTGCAGTGACACAGGGATGTCTTTCAGACTTCCCAAGGTTTACATACCTTCTCTGGCACTGACTAGTGTCTCCAAGAGCAGGTCAAGTTAAATTGACTTTACTAGTCTCTTTAAATTTACCGACCCAGCACACACTATCTTCCTATAGAGTGCTGGAGGGTTTGCCTAGCTTTCCATGAGTCAAAACACTCATGTCACAGTCAAATGTTACCCTTTCCTACTTTAAATGGCTGGTGGCAGTGGTTTAGATCAAACTACCATGATTTTTTCCTGACAGCGAACAACGATAGCTAAAAATCGGGTCAGCCATGTTTTTCAATATGGCGCCCAGGACCTATCTGTTAAAATAGACTTCAGTCAACTTTTTTCACCATTTCTTTTAGGAACAGTCCTTCTTGTGTTTGTCTCTGCGCACCAAACAAGGTTTGGTCCCTTTGTTTGTTGGCCTTTGGCGGGCTTCAGTGCTAAAGCCCTCCTCTGGCGCCTGAGTGTCTGGAGTGGACAGGATGTGAGGGAGGTGCCTGAAACTCCCTGTGCTTAGTCTCCTAGGAGACCTGAATGCACTCTGGCGTGATTGGCTGTCCGGGTATCTGGCAAGGACAGCCACCCGGCTGTGTGAGTGACAGCCAGGCTGGAATGAATGGGAGAAAACTATTTAAAAGCAGTTCTCTGGGACTTGGGAAGCAGAGTCTACCACTGGAACGAAAGAACCGAAGACGAGCTGAAGGAAGAGGACTGCTGCAACTCCTGGATGATAGGTGAAGCCCTGCTGCAGTTTCGAATTGCCTGAAACTCCATCGAGAAAGAAGCCCTTCAAGGTTAACTTCTTCCTTTGAGTTTGGTGGGAACAACCAACTCGTAAGCCGCCTGGACACCATCCCCTCCTGGTCGAATTTTCTGCATAGTGCTGTGAAAAACTGGATAGCCAGTGGGAAGGACACCAGTTTGAGGTCTTTAAGGCACTCACATCTTAAACCGATGTTTTGCCAAACTTGTGGCCTCATCCCTGGGCAGTGCAGGAACCTCCCGACGTCCTCCTTCTTGTCCCAACGGCTGAAGCTCAGGACCAGCGAGATCTGCTTGAACTGCCAGGAACAACTGCCTCAGCTACAAGCTCTTCTTCATTTTAAAGGTACTGTGCAAACACGGTCCGGAAATCTTTTCCGCCATGGTGAAAGCTTGTGAAACTTTTCCAACTTTGAAGGATTGTCCTTCCTTAAACATTTGTCAAACTTTTCACCTAGCCAAATTCTCCTAAAATCTGTGGCAAAGACTTAACCGTTTACTACCAGAACTGTGCTATCCTATACAAAGACTCTGAACCATTGACTTTGGCCCAGGCCTATGAACTGAATTGCTGGTTATAGTTTACTGAAACCCTTTGCCCTGCCTATGAAAGTATGTGTGCTGTTGATTCTTTAACCTTGTACTTTTACCCCTTTTTAAAGTATCTGAAGTGTCATATTGCTCCCACTTCAGGGGAGCTGAACTTGTTCAGTACTTATTGGTTGTGTATCTGTAGTGTATTAGTGTGTGATATTGAGCTGCTCTTGCTAGTGTGATGTTTTCACACTGACTGTGTAAATAAATGTATATTCTTTTACCAAGAAACCTTGAGTAAGTGTTTGTTTGAAGCACTGTATTTGTTGGTCCTTTGTGTAACTTGTTCTACTGCTCACTCAACTATTGAGATAAGTCTGGCTGCTCAGCCACTGCTACCACATAACTGTGTAGTGCAGGCTTGTACCAAAGCTGAAATTGTACTGACACTTGTAGTCTTAATTGCATGTAATGTTCCCAAAGGGTACTGCATGTGATTCTGCCAAACACTTTGTCGCCACCAAACAACCCCCATTTTGCCCCTTCGGCTCACCTCTGCATATCCCCACTGATCTTAGTTCTTCTGTGCCTGCCATGCTGTTCCCAGCCTACCCCCTGTCCCCGTGGCTCGCCCCTTCTCCCTTTCACCTTAGCTCACCCGTTTCCACATCACCCTAGTTCACCTTAGAAATCACCAAGCATACCTTAATATTGTATATTCTTTTGTCATCAATAGAGCATTGTTCCTCCCTGTATATAAGTAAATAGTGTTTGCTGCATCACTTGGAAAAGAGAGTATCTCTCAAAACATGTGCTGAAGAACAAGTTAAACCATATTTAAAAGTGACTTTTATTGAAGAAAGGATTTCATTCTGTGGAATAAGTTATTCTTGAAATTGAAACACATAAGAGTGTGGCTCTATCTTGCTTAGTGTAACTGGTAACTAAGTGCAAAGACATTATTGAGAATTTTGTAATCCATTTCATTGTGTTAAACTGTAGAGACAGACAATGAGAGAGACAGAGGCAGGTGGACAGAACGAGAGAAAGAGAAAGACAAGGAGAGAGGGAATGAAAGGTGGAGACAATGTGAGAGAGTGAGAAAAGAAAGACCAAGTTAACCAGGCAGAGAGAGAGAGTACACATGAGGACTGGAGACAGAAAAACAATAAACAGAGAAGCAAAGGCAGAATGAGACAGAGGTAGTGAGCTAGAGCACAAAAGTGAGAGATGCCAAGTGATAGGAAAATAGGGTATGAAAGAGAGAGAGAGAAGGACAGAAATACGTTTAAAAAAGAGACATAGAGAGACAATAGAGTCACTTACACACATATAAATACAAAGATATTTAGAACGACAAAACCGTTACATAATTCCATGGATGTTTGCAGCCTCACAGATTTCCAAATACGTTGATCATGCATTACAAGCCCCTGAAATTCAATGTTCATTTGTAATCTGTTCACCTTTTCTATCCACAAAGATACCTTATCGACACCCTGATGAAGGCATGAAAAACCAAATGCGTGTGGTGGAGTTCCTGCTGCTGGGCTTCTCCAGCCTCCCAGAGCTTCAGCTTGGACTCTTCGTTCTGTTCCTGTCACTTTACCTTTCCATGCAGATGGGAAACATTCTCATTGTTACTATCACCTTGGCTGACCATCATCTCCACACGCCCATGTATTTCTTCCTAAGACAACTTTCCCTCCTTGAAATCTGCTACACCTCTGTCACCGTCCCCAAAATGTTGGCCAACTTCTTAGCCAAGAGGAATGCTATTTCTTTTGCCGGCTGTGCTGCACAGCTGTACTTCTTCATCGCACTCGGCAGTGTTGAGTGCACTCTGCTCGCCGTCATGGCATACGACCGATTTGTTGCCATCTGCAACCCTTTGTGCTACTCCCTCATTATGAGCAAAATGGTGTGCTACTCATTGGTCACCAGCTCATGGATAAGTGGCTTTCTCAACTCTATGATTCACACCATCTTCGCCTTCCGCCTTCCGTTCTGCGCATCCAACGAAGTCAAGCAGTTCTTCTGCGATATTCCACCACTACTGAACTTGGCCTGCGCTGACACGCACACCAGCGAAATGTTGCTCTTTGTGGTTGGAGGACTCTATGGCCTGGGATCCTTCCTGCTCACCCTAATCTCCTACGTACAGATCATCTCTGCTATATTGAAAATACGCACCACAGAAGGGCGACACAAAGCCTTCTCCACCTGCACCTCTCACCTTATCGTAGTAGCCCTATTTTTTGGCACCTCCTTCTTTATGTACTTGAGACCAACCTCTAGTTACTCCTTAGACCAAGAGAAACTGATCCCTGTTTTTTATGCTGTGGTCACGCCAACACTGAACCCCATCATCTACAGTCTGAGGAATAAGGAGATGAACGCCGCACTAAGGAGAATGTTCCATAAATCAATGGTGTGTTACCGAAATATTAAAAAGTAGTGTAGCCCACTTCCGTTGCTAAGCAACAAAACCCCACAGAATCCTTCATAACTTTATAGAACCCTGTAGAGTTATGCAGAAACCTACACAACCAATCAAACTAGTAGTTATGTTGATGCCTGGAAAATATCTGGTGATTTGAAGCTGCTGTGAACTAGGCCGCACCAAGCCCATCTACGAATGTCACAAATGATTGTTCATGCATTGCTAGAGAACCCGCCACCATTGATTAATAGTGACTGAGCCTCAGAGAATAGCTCTCACTGTTGAACGAAGGAAAGAACAGAACAGTACTACTTCCATCACTGGGTCTTGAAAGTCGTTCTCTGTACTGGGCACATTGCTAGCTCCTGCTCATTCTCCTAAATGCTCATTCCCCACTGTTTCATTTGTATTGGACAGGGGCAGTCACAGGTGACATGATGCAGCGGCGTGCACTAAAAGAATGTGAAATGTGTGTGAATGCTGTGCAAAGCTGGCAGTTTCTAGTGGAGAAATGTCTCTATATGTCATATCATTGTTGGTACAGATTTAACATATGGAAATGAGGTATAGTGATTGCCTGCGTCTAGTAACTTTGGCGAGACTACTTAGGTTTACTTGGATACCACTTGATATATTTGCCTGAATATGTGATATCATTTTTGGGTGACAACAGATCTATATTAAGTATGTGAGCATGGCATTATTGTTGGCTAGATAATGTAGAGCGTTGAAGTGGATGGATAAGACCACATCCAAAGATCAATGGCTGCGAGAGCTGCTCAGAGCGAACGGGTGCGAGGAGATCTACAGGGAAATTGCGCATCCGGAGACCAGGCCAATGGACATTTGGGCCTACTTCAGATTTTATTTGATGAAAGAAGCTGCGGACTGTCCATATGTAATGTGAAAGTTGGTTTATATGCAATGGATAGAACTGACCTGGAGAAATGGGGGGAATTCGAGCTGGGCCTGTTATATGATTGGATGTTTGTTTGGTGCCACTGTGTGACTATGTTATTGTGTTGAAATGGTGCTGGGAATATAAAAAGTTTACAAAAAAGTATGTGAGCATGATCTATGTTACTGAGATAATATACCTTGTTTGTGAAATGTTCTCCTGGTTGATGCAGGCCATTAATAATAATTACAATCATCATTATCATAAATAATATTAATATTTGTTTATAATATGTTACATGTAGCTCTTAGCTGCTTCAGGATCTTCGAAGGAACACCTGTGGCGTGATTTAGGATAACAATTCCTGGCAGACAAGTGGCATTTTCAATATTCTCCTGAAAATTTGTTTGATCTCCTTCTGATCATTCCAAAGCTTATCTCCAAGCCTTTTCCCGCCATTTGCAATATTTGCTTTTTGTATTTGGGTAATGAGGACCACAGGGTTGTCAGATTGCAGATGTCTGTAGAAGATATCTGGTACTCAAATGTGTACAAATAGCTGAGAAATGATACGTGTACGATCCTTACTGCCTTGCCAGCAAGTCCCTGCTCAACTGGGAGCACAGGGCACAGTGAAGGTGGACACACTGCCCAGTTCTTAACCTCGTGGAGTTGGGGATTAGGTTCTTGTGCAGTCCCAAGTAGCACTAAAGTATAGTAGTAGAGGCAGGAATTCACAATGAGGTGGTGTCTCGATTGGCTGTTCAGATATCGGATCGAGTATCTTGGTTAGTTTATTTTGTAAATTGATTGTATGTTAACCAAAAAAGGTTCTCACTGAAGATGGCAGCTCCAAACATGCTTCTTTACACCTTCTAAGTTGAAGTCAGTGGTAAGTAAGACTCAAGTACTCTTCAGCCACTGGCATTGAAACTTCAGCTGCCACTGGTTGGGCACAAGCACCCATCATTCGATTCCCACTTCAGAATCTCAACATTCTAAATCCACTTTGCTCACGCCGCAGATTCAACGGTACATTTCAAGCTGAAACAACATTCTCATACTCCAACTTCAGATGCGCCTTGACAGTGTTTCCAGATAGATGGAAAAGGCATGCCATTGGGCAACTTCTGAAAGGGATCTAATCAATGAACCTAAAACCATACTCAATTCTTGAAAACAGTCCGATTGTGGGAAATCTGCCTGGTTAGAGGTGTTTCAAAATTCTCCATGCATTAACTGTCACTTTTTTTTGCCATTTCTGCCCTCATTTCGATGATTGAAATTGAGTATATATACAGTCATGGATTATGGGACTCTATGGCAGTGGGGACACAGATGCACCAGCAGCGTTGCTAACGGTACCAGTGCTCCCATGAAAAGTCTGCCTACCGTGACCGCTGCGCCCGGCAGGGTCAGACCTGTTGGGCACAGCGGCACCGGCAGGCAGACTTGTAGTTTGCCTGACGGGAAACAAAGGTGCCGGTGAGCTTACCCGCACCCTTGTTTCTGGAACGGCAAACTTATAATGAGGCCCAATGTGCATTAAATAACCCCTAATGATGAGGTTGAATATCTCCAGTGAAAGTAAATCCCTTCATTGCACAAACATAAACGTCTGCATGGGGACACCACCTGCTCCTTCCTTTCCTGTCTATCTCTGGTCACCCATGCTGGGCCCTCTTCCTGCTCCCACCTGTGAGGCTAAGTACCTCTGGGTCATCTTCGACTCCTCACTCTCCTTCTCTCCTCACATCTCTGATGTCTCTAAGAAGTCAGACTACCAGCTGCACCTCCTCAGAGTTATTCTTCCTTTCCTCACCTTCCCCCAGAACCTCAGTGTATCCAGAACTCTGGTTCTCTCTAGGCTGGACTACTGCAACAGCCTCTTTCTAAATCTGTCTGCCTCTACTCTCTGTCCTCTACAACTCATCTGGAACAGGACTGCAAGACTTGTCCTTGGCCTCAAGCCCAGGGATCGTTTGTCTCCAGCCCTGTAATCTCTCGATCTGGATCAAGTGCAAGACCCTCTGCATTGTCCACAAGGCATTCTGGGGCCTTGGACGGAAATACGTCCAACTCTCTCTTCGTACATTTCTTCTTATTTTGAGCTCTTCGCTCCTCCACCTCCAACTCCTTGAGGGTCAGTCGCTTCTCCAAGCAAAGAGTTGGGGGCAGATCTCTTTCTTCGGATGGCTCCTCCTTCTGGAACAGCCTCCCTGCCTCTTTGAAACTGGAGCAGAACCATCTCTGTTTCCGGAAGCACTTCAGGACCTTCCTCTTTGCTTCTGCTTTCTCTCTTCCTCTCTCCTGCTGATCTCCTGTCTTATACCGCACTGGTCACCTGGCCACCCCTGAATTTGGGCCCAGGTCCCTAACCGCCTAGTTGCACAGCCGCACTGCCACCGGGCATCCCTTGCACTTGTGGTCTGTATCTGTAACTTTACCGTCCCCTTTCCTACACTTATTAAACACTTGCTGTCTGCACTTATTCCACAAGCACTTGCCACCTGTTGGCTGCACTACTTGTTGTTGATCCCATGCCCTGCACTTGCCCATCCTCCACCCACCCCATCACTTTCCCCCTCCCCTCTCCCCTACACTTGCGCGATCTCAATGTCAGTAGGCCTAGTAAGATTGTTGTTTTGTCCTCACTGTGTCTCCCCTCCCTTGCCTCATCACGCCTTGAAACACTTGTGTATAGGTGCGTTATAAATGCTATATCATATCATATCATTATGACCATAACTCGGGTCCACAAAGGTAAAGACAATCAGCAAAACAAAATGGCTACGGTTATGCTGAAGGTAATGTTTAATACCCAAAGGGCTGACATATTTATGCATAGGGCTACTAATGTGATACAGGTTACTACAACCTCGGATAAAGAAAGCTTCAATCTCACATTGAATGGTACAAATGAAGTGTCCAAACTATCAATAATCACAGTTTTTGCTGAAAATACTGGTTCAAGGGCATTGTTTCAGGATCTCTTATCTCGGATGCAATGTGTGGCCAGATTGGGCGGAGAGTTTAACATTGTGGTAGCCGGGGCTATGGTTAGATCCAGAAAAGGGAATTAAGGAACTAATCAGTTGTCAAAGGATGTGACCAATGCTACTGAAGATATGGGTTTATGGGATGTTTGGATGATGGATTACCCTACCAGGAGGGATTCTTCCTGTTATTCCCATGTACACCGTATCTACTCCTGTATAATTTTGCTTTTTATTGGTGAAAAATGATCCTGTGACGCTGGTAGCACAAATCTGTGACAAAGGGCCTTCTTCCATCAAACTGCTGATGACCTTCTCTGTCGAGTTGGTGGGAGAAAGGAGACTTTAAAAGTGCAAGCTGGCACATTGGCTGATGTAAGACTTTGTAGTACACTGATATCGAAGTGTATGGGCCCGATTCATGGAATTAATTGCGCCGAGAAAGGGGGACTTGCACACGAAAACGCGTGCAAGGGCCCGTTTGTCGATTTATGGAACACACTGCGTGGGGTTTACCAGAGACTTGCGAGAAATCCGCATGAGTACAACACGTCACTGCAACATTACGAAAGCCTTGCGCAAGACTCCTAGCGAAGGGGCGTACCATCTTGCACATTAACCAAAAAAGTGGGCGGAACACGTGAAATGGAGAACAACAAGCAAAAATATGGGCTTAACGAGGGAAGTACCACAGTAAAATCCTGGCAATGCCCATATGCGCACTAACAACCCGTATTCATGGAATTGAACAGGGCTCTACAGCGCGTGGAAAAAGATGCTCAAATCCGGAAAAACGTCCGCCACACAAAAGCTGGCGTAAGCGTCAATGTGCACTAAACAACATGCATAAAAATGCCAGGTGAACAACCAAGGCACTTATTTAGCTACAATGAATGTACCATTTCTCGCAGCATTGATCGTGGGACCCTGCAGGAGGCGGAGGATGGCCAGGGCCTGCATTTTTCTACCCAGTTCCAGCCTTTTTGGGATGCCTGATGACCAGGTCTACGCCAGGTATAGGTTTCCACCAAATATCACATTAGACCTGGTCACAGAGTGGGAAGATGACCTTACAACAACCACCCTGTGCTCCCAAGCACTGAGCCCCTTGGAAAAGGTGCTCAATGTACTGCATTTTTTGGCCACTGGGTCATTTCAGCAGACAAGTGTTATAGTTGGGGGCATTTCACAGCCCACGCAGTCACGCTGCCTACAGGTGTTGGCAATAATGACTCCACGCTCCTCCGTCCGGAGGCACATCTACATGCCCAGAACACCGGCAGAAAGACAGGCCATGACCCAGAACTTTTAATGGGTGGCGCACTCCCCTAAAGTGCTTGGTGCCATCGATTGCACCCATGTGGCTCTACGTTGACCTAGGGCCACAGAGCACATCTATCGCAATCGCAAGCACTGGCATTCCATCAACGTGCAGGTTGTATGTGATGCCAAGGGAATCATTACTTCTGTATATGCAAACTATCCAGGGTCCACCCATTATGGTTTTATATTCAGAATGTCACCCCTACACCGGTCCATGGAAGCTGGAAGGCATGGCAACACATAGCTCATTGGTGAGTATAAATGCCCCTGAACATGCATGCATGTCACACACAAACAAATGCACACCACTGACAAACATTCTCACCTCCACAGGGGACAGTGCCTACCCTCTGAGCACCTATATGACGACGCCAACACAGAACCCTGCCACACCACCCCAGGTAAGATACAACGCAACCCATATTGCAACTCGGGCCATAGTGGAGTGCATGTTCGGAGTGCTCAAGTCACGCTTCCGCTCCCTTGACCACTCTGGTGGTGAGCTGCTATATGCACCACCAGTAGTGTGCAGGATCATTGTGGCAGCATGCGTCCTGCAGAATGTTGCAACACGGCATGGCATACCAGTGGACATGGTGATGCGCCCACATCCCCAACCACATCCACGTTGCCTGCGCATGGTAGGGGAAAGGGCACGTGGCAAGGCTGCCAGTACCCAGCTTGTGGCTACATTTTTCACGTAAAATCCAACCCCTGCGGAGTGCACACAGCCCTGGCACATTCTGGGTGACATTCAATAATGACAAAGGGACAATCATCTGTGTCCACCAAACCACCCTGAGAATGTGTCCCTGGAAGTGCTACATTGTGTGCATCCCTTAGAATTTAAACTAATTCAATCTGGTGAGTACAAAAGAAACACATACAAGAGTGAGTATGCCACTAACACAATGTCAAAGTACACATCTAATTGCCGGTATGTCACATAAACCCTCCCACACGTCATGTAAAAGCATTGCCACACAGTGCCATGACATACAATATCAAACGAGATAGATAAATGGCCAACACATAACACTACTGTCACAAAGCGCTCAACGATGCATGGAACAAGTTGAGAAATAACACACGCTCATACAATTCCAGAATAATGTTGACAGGAACAGTAATTGCCTAGTACAGCATACCATAAACACTGGACCTAATAGTGAATCTGTCTGACATTGACTCATTATATTTCCACAAGTGCCTCAATGTGTCGTAACTTGCACAGGCCACCCAGGTAGGTTTTGCGTGGCTCTACTAATTTAAGGGGGCAGGTAAGCGCATAAGCAGGAAGGCAAACAAGAATGGAGATAGGCAAGGTAATTCATAATGATGGAACAGAAACAAAGGATGGATCCCAATGTTCAACCAAAAAGGGATGGGAACCATGCACTGGACAATGAGGAATCGCACTAGGGGTTTATATGCAGGTTGGACTCGAGATTGCCCACAGATATAAGGGAAGCCCAAGGCCTCTGTGTAAGTTACTTTTACAGGCACCACTCCTTGCAAGCCCATGGAAAAGGGAAGTAGGAGTGGCTTCTGTGTCTGGACCCTAAGGCACAAACATAGAGTGTACTAACACGAGACAAGCCGGTATAGGTCCAGCCAGAACCTACACTGGATGCCCTCGGAGGGAACAGAATGCAACACACTGTAACATAAATTCACAATAGACCATGGGTAAGACAAGGGAAGGGAAGGTACACAGATTGCCTGCTCTGAACAAAGGAATAATAGATACACAGTGAGGACAAGAACAGCAACTAAAATAACTAGGGAAAAATAGGCAGTAAAGTCGGCAAGGTTCAGAAGATGAAAAACAAGTAAATTAAAATCACAAATGTCCATGTTGGACCGGGGGGGCCTACCCAGCCGGGTGGAGGGACAGGATGCACGTCAACACCTGCATGTGTGGATATTGAAAAAAAATACCCCTCCATGGGTTCATGGGCCATATGGCTATCATGGATTGGGAGGGCTTTTGCTGCTGTCACTACCTTCCTGTGTAGCATCTGAAGGTGGTAGTAGAAATGGAGGTTCACCATGTATAGCCCTGGCCTGGTCCTCCATGGCAGCAGCCAGGTGGGACTGAGATGAATGCATCAGCAACATGAAGCCTCGGAGGTCCGTATGCAACACGTCACAGGAAGCACGGAGTTCCTCCGTGATGGTACGAGTCAACAGTTGCATCTGCTGTTCCAACTGTGTACTGCGGGCTGCCTCTAGCGCTGCCAGTGTAGCTTTGAGGGACAGAAACTCTTGCCTCAGGGCTTCCCTATGAGCCCAATCCTCTGCAAGCAGGGATGCCTGCAGAGACCTCAGTTCCACCCGTCTGCTCCTGTTGCTGGCCTCCATGTGCAGCCTGTGTGAGCGGCATGTGGACCGCAATGCCTGCAGCTGGTGCTCTACCTGTATTGCTGGTGGGATCATGGAATTGACCACCCTATCCATGGCCTGAGCCAACATCTCAAAGGAAGCAACCTGTTGTTGTGCAAGAGTATACATGGACTGCTCACACACTGTATCGCCAGCCACAACACGGCCATCGTGTGTGCGGGCCCCACACCTGCCTGACCCAAGGGAGCATGGCCCTTGATGTGATGCCACTGTCTGTGGCTGCAGGACTGCATCCCTCCCTTGCCCAGCTGTCCCAGGACCAGGAACCAATACTGTGGAGCATGACCCTTCAGCCGTAACCTCCACAGATGCATGTGAAAACACTGACTGGCCCTGTGAGGGGACTTGACCCCCTGCAGACACTTGGGCTACAACAGCACCAACACTTGATGCACTCACCTGTGACAGCATAGAGGAATTCACATCCAGTTCACCACCAGAGCCACTGTTTCTATCACAGGTGGACTCATACTCATTCATGCCCCGGATGGCCTGTAGCACCAGTGGATTTTCATGGGCTGCCACAACACGTCCTCCACTGGTGCTCTGTTGCAGCTGAGTATCCTGTTCCTCCTCAACCTCCTCCTCTGCATCCGATGCCTCATCACCTGCACATGGACAGAAAAAACCATGAAGAGCCATGTGAATATGATAGCCCACACCCATAGGTATCACAATGGTGTTGTGCAACACATTAACAAGCTATGTCACCCATGGCACAATATCCCACCCATTGCCAGTGCCAATGGAAGGTATGGGTAGCATGAAACCACCCATGGACATGTGTGGATGGACTTAACACCATATGCAGTGCATGGTGTATACCACCTGCTTCAGATATAAGCAATTGACTGGCAGAGTTGAGTCACTAACATCACTGATGTAAAAACCCAGATGCCACATTGTATAGGCATGCTGGAAGTGTCTATTAGCATGAGGCGGTTCTTGATGACTACTGTCCCAAAGTCATGTACAATGTATGTGACATGATATGATATGGTATTCATAAGTAGTTACAAGGTGCGACGAGGCAAGGGTGGGGGAATAGAGTGAAGCCAGACACACCGATCTTATGAGGCCAGGTGACATTGAGATTGCACAAGTGCAGGGGAAGGGGGAATGGGAGACTTGGGGGGGCGTGGCAGGGGGCAGTTCAGTACATGCGAACGGCAGTAAAGATAACATAACAACATAAGCACTAAGAAAAATGCGTCCAGCTGGTGGCAGTGAAAGGGTAAGGGCAGACATCAGGTGTCAAGTGCTGTTAGGGGGCTGAAAGGATATAGTAAACAGTCCCCAAGTGCGGGGGGGATGCCAGGGAGGCAGTGCATGGGTGCAACTGGCAAGCTAGAGGACCGAGCTGGGGATCAGAGGGTGGCCAGGTGACCAGTGCAGTTTCATATTCAGCCAGGAGTTCAGCAGGGAGAGGAGAGAAAGCACACACCAAGGCATAAATTAGTTTTAAAAAATTGATTAGCAGAATTTTCTAATTAAAATTTTTTGATTAGCAAACAAACTTATTTGATTAGCAATGTTGTACTAACATTTAATGTCACCAGAATTAGTTGTACCCCAAGACATAACACTCGCAAGAATGCTGAAGTATAACATTAGTGCAATGTCTGTAAAATCATGTAAAGGTTCACGGCATGAATGGACAAACAAATGATAAAGCTCTAAAAACATTTTTCAGATCAAGGCTGGCTGGGTCATGCAATCAGTGTTGTAGCACAGTGCTGTTTTAACTGGAAAATCAAATGGTCTTGGTAATATTTCTTTGCACCTAGTTATTCATTCACAATAAAAGCTACAGCTTTACTTCTGATCAGGCATTTATAACAGTAGTTTCTTCCTGTGATACTACTTGCATTACTGGTCCAAACATATCCATGGAGCTGCGTGGGTAAAAGCAGGGGCACAAGGTCGGTTTCCTATTTTTTGTTGGGAGTATTTGTACTCACTAGTTTTATTTTTTGGGAGTTTTTGCCTTTCTTTAGGGTGTAAAAGTGGCTGATACACCACTTATCTATAGGGCTGAAGCCACTGACACTGCCTAAGGATACAATGCACATTTCTATTCTTGCCAGCACTGGTGTGGTTGGGTTGGGTCAAATGATTTGCCCAGGATCACTTACTTTGGTTAAGCAGTGAAGCCAGAAAGTGCCAGCAATTTAAGCAATTTACCTGCCACACACTTCCAAGCTCTAATTAGTACACATTTGTTTTTTGCTTTCAGGAAGGAACCTCAATGGTCTTGTTTATTTGCAAAGTACACCCAAAGCAACCTCCTTGGAGTATTTGCACCACCCTGAACAGAAGACTACAAATCTCAGAAAGCAAAACCATATTTGACCTCATGGATGAACTCGGCTTTAAAAAAAATAGCTGAGTCACTTTCTGTGCAAATGTGGTGTTTAAGGCATATAGCTTTTTTACACATTGTGAGTTAGCTTTAACGTTAAATCAGTATGAACTCTCGGGTCTCCTGTTTCCTGCTTCTAAGCACTATTGTGATGCAAGTGCTAACATCCCTGATCACAAATCAAATATTGCAAGTCGTAGTTGCTGCTGACAAGTTTACAGCTGCAATCGCTGTGCCTTTATCTGTGCAGCCAGCCAACAGGATAGAATAAATGATTTAGCTTTCTGCAGGCTTTGTTATCAGTGCAGAGCTGCATGCTAGCAAAGGGCTCTGAGCCTAATATTTTGCCACCAAATGGGATAAAACAGCCCTCCAATTTTAACACCGCCTGGTGGCAGAAAGCATTCTAAATATTCTTTCAACTGTGATTGAAAGAATATTTAGAAGGCTTTCAGCCAGCAGTGGCTGTGGTTTTAGTGCAGGGCTGAGTGCACCCGAACAGGTGGTAGAAAATGTATTCCCAGCGCAGCCACTTTCTAACAGCCCAGCAGCAGTAACACATCCTGCTTGCAGAAGGCCTTTGAATAGTCTTCCATTCTCATGATTAAAGCGCTAACTGTGGCACCAAAAACAAAAGATATTTTCTTTAGAATAAAAAGTTGGGCTAGGCTCCTTATCTCTCCAGCCTGTGTTATCAAAGTCACATTGGGAAGGTCGACTCTGCCTAATCTTCCTCTACAGACAAATTCCAGTTCCTACAAAATAGGCAAAAAGCAACTGATTACCCATAGCAATGCACAGGCTCATTATCGGGGGGGGGGCTCGAAAATTGACAGGGCCCCTCAGCACCCACCATGGAATGGAAATAATATTTTTCATACCCGAACAGGCAGGAGAAATATTATTGCCAACGCAGCCACTTGCTACCACCCAGCCCCGCAATCGGGGACGGTGTTGGGGCCTTTCGACCCTTACAAACAAAAGAGGCCACAATCCTCTGTGGGCCCAGCAACTGCCCCCATGTTTCCAGTCCGCAAAGCACAGCAAGAAAAGTCTCAATTTTCGTTCTAGGGCTTTTAATATGCACTTTGCAGTGCTCGCATTAAAGTTATGGCTAGTTAGTGTAAAAATTCCTCCTGGCCCTGACTGCCTGCCTCATGATAAATTTGGCAGATAACCTCCATGTACCACTGTTTTCACTCTCAGCATGCAGGCTCGGACTGGCCTCTAGGGCAGTAGGCCTAAGGCCAAACTAAAAACACAAAATGCTGGTGTGGGCCAGTTTTTGTGGTCAAAGAGGACCATTGACTTGGCCAAATTGGCCAGTATGATGAGTTAATTTGCTCTGTGGCTGGTCGTTTTGACCAGTGTTGCTGAATACATAGGGTGGCCAGACGTCCCGGTTTTCCTGGGACAGTCTGGGGAAATCACCTTCTGTCCCGGGTTTGCATGGTTGGGTGGCTACAGCCCTGGTTTTTCCGGGACCCGATTTCGAAATCAAGTCCCGGCGCAAGTTGGACGTGGAATTAAATACCGCCTTGAAATGCTCCATCTGCTTTTTTGGGATGTAAATATCTATTGAAATGCAATCCAATGTGTGGCAGCAGCTTGGGAGCTGGGGGCCAGTAAATGAGTGTTTGCTTTATCAGCAGGGGCTCCTCTTCCCCTCTCTGCCCACAGCTCCTCGCCCGCCCAATTTCGGGGCTTCAGTGGCCAGAGCCAGCTATCCTGGCACTCTCCACCCCAGGAGCACCTGCCTGGGCGAGTCCCAGGTGAGGAGGCGTGAGGTGCCGGCTAACGACCCTGCCACAGAGGGGTGGGGGATCAATGGCTCTGTTATTGTGTTGTCCCAGGCTCCACAGGGGAGGGGCAGGCCTTCCCCAGCTCTACAAAATCAACTTAAAAACAGCATTAAAATTAAGGCATCGACTACAAAAAGAAAATATAACTGGACAACATAGCACAAAATTCCTACATCTACAAAAGACAGGGCCTCGGGGGAGAGAATAGGGGATTAAGCACTGTATCACTGCTCTGCTAGCCTGGAATCTTGAACAACGCTTCATCTAACTGGGCTTGGGTGACCAGACATCCCGGTTTTACCAGGACTGTCCCAGTATTTGATGCTCTGTCCCTCTTTCTCCAGATCATGTTCCCATTGGAAACTGCAGTGGTCCCTGTTTTTTGTAGTAGGTCTTCATAGCTGACCGGCAGGAATGCACAATCTTGCAAAAAAGAAATACTGCATTTTACAACGGAAGTGTTTGTTGGTGATAAATTCATTATAATATGTGTTTCTTTGAACAGTAACACTTAAACCCCCTTCTCCTCCAAACGGTACTGAAGTTTAGTGGCTTGACAGCCGCTTTCAAGAGTTAGTCCTACTTTTGTTAGTTGCCGTGTCAGGTTTTTTACTTTTTAAATCTAGTTGCCCTATTCAAAATACATATTCTTTCAAATGCACAATTTGCATTACAGTTTATCAAACAACTCCCCCTTGGTTATTCAAACCATGTTACAAAAGGAAAAACTAGCACCCCGGAAGTGCCTGGAAGTGCTGTTTGGGCTGTTCGGGCGTTGAGGGTGGCGAGGTGGCCCTGAGTATTTTCATTTTCTCGCCTATTCATCTGTGTAATTACTTGCATATGAAAATTGGAAGCTAATGTTTATTGTTGATAAGGTGAGCTAGTGGTTTGTATGCGAATTTACCATAACTACTACTGAGAAGTGAGTGACATTATCACTTTTCGATTAGCATACTACCTGCAAGGTAGTTAAAACAGTCGTAGCAGTCCATCCAAAGCGAGAGGAAAACATGGCCAGTGGGCTAAGAAGCAAGGTGGGTGAGAAAATCGCACAACCCACACCTCTCACTGAGGCAGAAAAGACACAAATGTTGCTAGATCAAAATAATGGTAATGCAATCAAAGGCAACCCTGTAACTGTAAGTGTAGAAGTACATACACCATGTGTGCATCCACACGGGATCCCTCCGTTCCCGCTGAAGGAAATGTATGATGGTGAACACTCTGTGCAACTCAGTTTTCTGAGTATACGTGAAGACCCACACACTAATGTACCAAATAGTGGGTCAGGTGGCCTTTTGAAACAGGGCATATCCGTTGAATCTATGCTAGCTCCAACTATAATGGCTGAGCTGGGAAAACAAGTACGTATGTCATTAGGGCCCTCGACTCCTGCAAATCCGAGACATGGAACCATTGAAGAAGTACATCTATTTGGTGCGAGTTGCATCAACTCTGATCGTCCGCAAATCCCTCCAATGGGACTAAATGACTCAGATCCAACCTCAATGCAAACATCTTTTGCCACGAACAGCAATAATCCTCAAAATTACGAGCTAAATCAAGCCACGGCTGATGGGGCTAGAGCATGCTCCAGTCCCGTAGACTACAAACAAAATCTCCTGGCAGCTCATGAAGCCTCCCAAATTCCAATTATGGGAATGACAAATGCACTCAATGATTTTGAGAATGCAGAAGCAACATTCCCTGTAATAACCAGAATTTTGAATTTGCTTGATAAGGGGCATGAGTTCACCCACCTTGAAATCAGAGAACTCAAACAAACAGCTAAAGAAACCCTCAACAAGATCAGCAAAATAGAGGGGTATCTTCTGGGATTAAAGAATGTTGGTGAACTCAAACCAAGGAACTCCACCACAGGAAAAATAACCCAAGCGTCCTCTAAGGCCACTCAAACTGCAGCACTCTTACTGCAATCCAAAACAATACAAACAAACCTCTCGGAAAAACCATTTGCGGTGTCATCAAGATCATATTCTAAAGTGTTGGAACAAAAAACGATGTTGAACAAAAGTATACAGGCAGAGGCCTCTGCTGAACCATCGATAATTAGTGACACAATTCAAATCAAATTAGATATGTTGGATTCAAAACTTACTCTACTAACAAACAGAGTTTTTTGCAACCTGGAAGGCAGCTCGGAAAGCCCTACATCTAGCTTTCCCTCACCCAGCAGAGAGAAGAGTGACAGCCCGTCCATCTTACTAGAGATAATTGAGCAGGAACAGCAGGAAGTTAATGAGGCAACTATTGCTAACATCACAAATGAGGTCCCTATTAAAAACAAAAAGGGATTTTCTGCAGGACCCTATATGTCAAGAAGACAAAAGCGTATGCACACACGCCAATTAAAAAGGAATCTTCGCCCTAAAAAAGAGACAAAAGCGTCTGAAACTGCACAATCAGTAATCATGCCCCAGGATGATGCTAAAGGTGTGGACATGACAGACACCCAGCTAAGCACCTCAGGAGAGGAGGGCGTGCTGGACTTGGAACAGTTAGACGATGAAAGTAAAAAAGCCCTGCAAATAGAGAAAAATAAAATGACAAACGAAAAAAAGGAAGCAGAAAAAGGAATAAAGAGTGTTACAAAAAAACCAAAAATGACCAAAATAAATAAGGACACACATATCTCCACAACGGCAACACAATTAAAGAAGACAGCCATGCACAACTGCAGGGAGGCACAAGCACCCGCCGCAATGAGTATTGAAGGTGCTTTGGCTATCGAATCTAAACCATCTAAACAGCTACAACTCTCCGCCTTTTTTCAAGCGAAGGGGAGTAAAAAACCATTAGATACCAACGCCAAATCACAGCTTGAAATGAAACCTAAAGAGAAAAAAATGTCTACAGAAAAGAAGGTAACACCACAACCTGCACATGCCACTATTTGTACAGAAAAATTGGAGCTCCCCAAAAAAGAACCAAGTGGCAATACAAGCGCCAACCAACCGTGTACTGTTCCGGAAGAGAGCGAGGAGGAAATGAGCTCTGATTGCCAACAGGAAATCACATCCAATGCCACCAGAGAAGTAGATAAAGAAATGGAGAACATCATCGGATGGCAAAGCGATGAAGATGTTAACGGCAAGAAACAAATTAATCGCTCTCATCTAATGCATATCTTTAATCTCATACCATCGCTCAGAAATTTGAAATCAGAGGACATTGACTGGGTGGAACTGTTTAACTCCAACAATAATAGAATGGTATGTAAAACGCACTCTTTAATTATTACGAAACTGCTCTTAGAACATTGCATGGACTTTGAGTTATTGGGACTTGAACTTTTTCAATTTGAATCGCATGAAGCAGCTAAAAACTTTCTCCAATTCCAACCACCCAAATATTCCATGGCTGACACACAAGCTGATGGCAATCAAGCCCTCAGAGAGCCAGAAATAATAGCACTTACACAACTGGCCAACTTAACTGCTACGATCAAAGACTGGTCATGGCTGATTCTTTTAGCTAAAACTCTAAATGAAGTAAATCCGGTAGCACATCTTTCATAGTAACAACGAAATATCAATTTGCTCCTGGAATTCCTGTGGGTTCAAAAATTTTACTACATGGCAGGACAAAATTCCTGCTCATTCTGAGATATCGATAATTCTAATACAGGAAACGATGAACACACAGGACTGGGTTATAAATGGCTTCACGACATTTCTCACTAAAGCCAAGTCTGGCAGGAGAGGGCGACCGGCTGGAGGGCTGGCCATTTGCATTAACAATAGTATAAATGTAAATTCAGAGATGATGCAAAGTACAGAATTCATGCTAGTAGTGCTGCTTTCTTTATGTAACGATTTGTGGCGTCCATTTTACATAATTGATTTATACTGGAATCCAGCCAGAATATCACTAGAGTGCATGCTGGAACAGTTAAATTCAATTTTGGAGGATATTTACTCACGGCATCCCTCGAATCATCTAATCATTGGAGGGGATTTCAATGCATGCTGCAGTGGGTATGAAACTGCAAGCGTGTCACATGGGCTCTCTGCATATCGATCACAGTCACAGGAGAATGGCAACAGATGGAGACAGTTTTTGGAAAGCTGGGACATTTATCTGATAGATTTTGATTCTAACGCAACTCAATATACATGGCGGCGAGATAAAAGTACCTCCAGAATTGATTTTTTGGCTGCATCACAAAATTTGCTACAGTTAACATCACTGGCATATACGGTAGATGTACAACTGGGGGATCACTTAATTATTGGTACAAATATTAGTATGAATGTACCAGCATTAGCAAAGGACTTAGGGTTGGACTTTGTTGAAATTGAACGCCCGGACATCTCCATAAAATGGAATGCCCGATTATGTCGTGAAGTAAATAAAGTAATTAAAGCTTCTACTTCCGCACTAACAAAGTCTAATTGGCATTCACATGACACCAAGTGCATAGAGAAGTTATTCACGGAGACGATTGCATCCACTGTCTTACTAAGAACCAGTGACGTTGATAGATTAAAATCACAGCCTCACAAACTTTGTAATGATGCAATCCTCAAATTGAAATGTTTGAAAAACAGAACTTTACGAAAATTAAAGAAAAGTTGTCCCAATATCGAAGATTATCTAATACAAAAAAAGAAAATTTGTAATAATTTCACCAACAAAGTTCGTAACATCAAATGGAGTGCAAAAATCAAAAATAATCAAAACATGGTCCTATTTCTGTGCACAAACAACAGGAGATCCATATGGGCGATGCTCTGAAGTGGCGTAGACAAAAAATCAGAAGTAATGACATCTCCAATCTCTGCGTCAACTTGGAGGACATTCATAAAAAGGAAATACCAACACCCCCTTGCGTTCCAGCAAACGGATCCACGCGATACGAATTATACAACTGTATCTGTCTGTCCGTGGTCAGAACTAGACATTAAATGGGTGATAAACAACCTAAAATACTCAAAGGCACCGGGGCCCGATGGCATCCCGGCATGTGTCATGAAACAAGATCCTGGATTATGGGCCTCCATATGTAAAATCAAATATGATAACATTTTTAAATCCAAATCAATCCCTACATCATGGAACACAGCCATAGTAGTGCCCATCTGGAAAAAAGGAAGCAGAGAAGATCCAGCCAGCTATAGAGCTATCGCCCTCCTAGACACCTCAGAAAAAGTATTTTCTATTTTGATTCTAAAGGAACTGGAACGTCACATGAAAGACAAAAACATGCTTTCAAGATTTCAAGTGGGCTTTCGACAGGCAATGGGCACTCCTCTGAATGCCACCATCCTAGCGCACTTACTTACAAAATCAAAACATGGTGAATGTGGTCCTATCTATATGGCCTCCCTGGATTTAACATCTGTGTTTGACACAGTCATCCGATCATTAATATGGTCCAAGTTAAAAAAATCAGGGTTTGATCCAATGTTATTACACATGTTAGATCTTCTCCATGAAAACACGCAAGTCCGGATTCGTATCACCCAACAAGGCAACTTATCTGACGCAGTCCCTACGTTTATTGGCGTCAGACAGGGATGCAATTTAGCATCCACCCTGTTTAATGCCTATTTCTGTGATATGGATAACATATGGCAGGGTACTTCCATCTATCCTGCCAAGCTGGGGGGCTTGCGCATACAGTGGTTGGCGTTTGCGGACTATATATTACTGTTCGACCTCACGCCATCTGGTCTGCAAACTAAATTAGAGATGTTTGCAAAATTCGCACTATCACATAATCTGAGTGCAAATGCATTGAAATGAAACATCATTATATTCAGTAACTCTAGTAAAAAATATGTCAAATATAAGTGGGCACTAAATGATACTCGAGTTGAATGCATACACTCAGTGAAATATCTTGGATACAATCTATCTAACAACGAGTCGAAAAGCATGTGGAAAGCTCGCATTCAAGACAAGATCAAACCACTATATGCACAAATGAAAATTATATTCAATAGATACTGCGAGTACTCTATGTCTCCTCTATTTGAATGCTACACGTTAAATGTAGAAGCAATAGTGTTATATAGTCTGGACATGTGTTTGATAAACATCGGACCAGAGCTAAACCAGGCTCAATCCATGATATGGAAAAAAACGTTAAGTCTATCTAATGCAATCCCTAGTGCAGTGATACGACATGAGCTTGGTCTCATATCCCTATCTGCTCGCCTTCACTGGAGGCGTCTTAACAATCTTTCAAAAATGCTTACTCCACCACAAAACTCTCTGTATGAAAATCTGTCAACCATGATCACAGAGAAATCTCCCAAATCTATAAAAAAATATGGGGAAATGTTGAACTTATTATCAAATATCAATGCAACAATTGATGACTTGCAGTTGCGCCCAGCATATGTTAAAAAAAATCTATATGAACATGATTGGAGAATTACCCTTGAGACCCATTCAACGCTGACAATGTACACAGAAATAGCACAGTTTATTACTAGATACACCCCAAGAGCAAGATATTTGATGCAATTCCCGGCAAAATTAGAACGGGACACTTACTTACGATTTAAGTTAAATCAGTTTCCGACTATTGAAAAAATCCAATATTGGAGAATCACGCCCGTAGAAATTGCACATGGTGGATGTCGATTCTGTGGCAATCACACCATAAAGGAAACTCTTAAGCATCTCATTGTTTATTGTAGGCACTTTGAAACACATCGCATCACTTTCTTTGGCAAAAATAAAACTGATATCACGACACTAGGGAGAGAATGGCTGTGGATCCGTTGCATGTGGGGTACAAATGTAACGCTGATTCTGTCATTGACAAGGTTCTTAAGCATTATTAATACGCAACTTCAACAGAAATTAGTTGAATATAAGGCATGGGTGAGACCTGACCTGTAAATGAAGTGCTTGAGCTGTTCTGCAAAACATGGAAGGACAGCGTCCGACCAGTAACATGGTTAATGTTAAACACTGATAGCAATGCCATAAGGGCAAATGTAATTCATGTGGACTTATCTTAAAAGGCTCCAGTATATGCAGTAGTTGACCATATGTTGAATTTTAATAAATGTATTCGATTGAATGTATCCTTAACAACGCAAATGGAAATTGTGCGATCTCCCACTATAACTGAAATCGGTGAAACGTACTGTCTGGGCACAGGCAAACAGTTAATGAAAGGCTGGTGTCAACAGCATACATGCAACAGGTGCTTAGTAAAGTAGCGGCGACATTGTAATTTGTGATTATGAAGTGTAAATATGATTTTAGAACTTGTTATATGTAATGAAAAATATATATGAAATATTGTGAAATTTTGTATATAGCAAACGTTAAATGTGGAAAAAAGAATAATGTGAACAGAAAATGTTTCAAGAAACGCAAAAATTGTTGTAAAAGTTTGTAAAACGAACTAAAAACAACAAATATATTTTAAATTTAAAAAAAAAAAGAAAAAAAAAGGAAAAACTAGCCATTTCCAACTGTGGCCCACTTTGTCTCTGGTGCCCAAGAGAAGGTTATTGTCCAGTCGGACTGTCCGCAGGGGGTCGCCAGGGCCACACTTCTTCAGCCGGGCTTGTTCGCTGCTTGCAGAAGCCCTTAGGGCTTTTGCGAGCAGGCTGTGTTATTACTACTGTGCCTGGGTGTTAGCAGCCACTTTCTAACACCCAGCGCCCGCAGTAACAACACAGCCTGCTACTTGCAGAAGCCCTTTCAAACGCGCTTCTGCGAGCAACAGGCTGCGTTATTACTGTGGGACCTGGGTGTTAGAATGTGGGCTGCAATAATATTCAACACCCAGAGCCCGCAGTAATAACACAGCCTGCTACTCGCAGAAGCCCTTTCAAACGCGCTTCTGCGAGCAACAGGCTGCGTTATTACTGTGGGACCTGGGTGTTAGAATGTGGGCTGCAATAATATTCAACACCCAGCGCCCGCAGTAATAACACAGCCTGCTACTCACAGAAGCACTTTTGACAAGCCATCTGCAAGCAGCTGGCTGTGTTATTAATGCGGGACCTGAGTGTTAGAAAGTGGCTGGCAATAATATTTCTCCCGCCCGAATGCCAGCCACTTGCTAACACACAGTGGCCCTCATTACGACCCTGGCGGAAAGTAACTGACATGACCGCCATAGCGTAAATAGCGTTTCCGCCATTGCACGATGGAGCAAAGTGCGGCTAATTCTGACCCATCGGGCACGAGCATTACGCCATGGCGGAAGTGCAAAGTCCGCGATGGCGGAAATGACCCCAAAACGCCCCTTACCGCCGTCGTACGCCGCCCTAGGTGCAATTCCGCCACCCATCTTAGCGGTCACCGTAATGAGCGGTCAGCGCAAATTACGGTCACCGTAAATATACGGAAACGGAAGTAAAAACATGGGGCCGGAACGGGAAACAGCACGCGGTACACCTATAAAATCAGAATCCCAACACAACCATTAAAAATCCGACCCTGAGACACATCCCAGCCCGTTAGCCACCCCAGTTAAAAAAATAAATATGGGAAAAGTTGCTAAAAAAGCGTGCGATCGCAAGCGGCAGGTCCACTTCTCCCATGAGGAACTCACCGTGCTCACAGAGACCCTCCAGGAGAATGCTGCCGTCGTCTTCTCGACGCAAATGACCAGGACGGCACTTGCGAACAAGAAGGCCATATGGGCCCTGGTGGCACAGCGGGTAAGTGCGGTGGGGACCGCACCCCGCAACCCACAGCAATGCAGAAAGCGATGGGACGACTTGCGGATACGCGTCCGGAGCATACTTTCTGCCAACCGAAACATTGCCACAGCTACCGGGGGAGGATCGGAATCACCCATCAAGTTGACCCCCTGGGAAGAAATCTGTGCCTCCACCATTGGAATGGAGAGCATAGAGGGAGTCGGAGGGATGGAGAAAGGAGTGCAGACATCCGAAGAATCAGGTAGGTGGCCCAAATAAAACAATGCTAAATCCACAATGTCCAATCATGTGAAGTACCATGTGTCCCCATGGTGCAATAGAAACACATGTCCAGGAGAACGTCCACATACATTGCCATGATAGCGCCCTTTAAAAGTCAGATTAAATACATAAATAAGTAAAAATCCTAAAAACACCCTCTACATGTGCAGCATGCACACCCTAACTGCAGGCTGCAAAATAACTGCATCCTCAATCCACACAAAAATGAGACCACCTCCAAGGCCCTGACCCAAATCACCCTCAGGTACCACCCCAATGCATGTGATACATTGCCATTCCAATTTCCACAGACCCATAAATAACGCTCGCCCTCCTTTACTCCACCACAGGGTCCGATTCAAACGACGAGCTTCAGGACACCCCTACCAGCACACCTGCAATGAGGGCCAAGACCAACGGCCAAAGGCCCTCCACCTCAGCTGCACGGATCAAGACACGGCAGCAGCACAAATCAAGTGGCAGCACACTGGAGGGGACTTCAACAGGCACCCCAGCAGCCAGCATGTCCACAACAGCAGCACCACAGGTCCCCCCAATGGATGCCACAGAAGGCACTGCTTCTGGTGGCAGCAGCACCATAGGTGACACTGCTTTCATGCCAGAATGCTCCGACACAGAAAACGGTGCTGTCGATGTAGGACCCATCCATGACCTGTCTCAATCCCCCTGTTTGTTTCATCCCGTACACCATGAGGAAACCACGCAGGGGCACCCACAAGACGACGACTGGCCAACCCCCACAAGGCCTGTGGCAAGGCAACATGAGGTGATCAGCCCCTCTGTGACACCACCGCAAATGGGCATGGCCCAGCAGAGGCAACAGTCCCTCGAGCAGATGATTGTGCAACAGCAGCAACTGGCCACGCTCCTCAAGGAGCATGCTGCTGAATGTGGGGGTTCTAAGGCAGCCATTGAAACATCTACTGAGACACTTAGGGCAGAAATGGAGCGAAGTACAGAGACACTAAGGGCACAAATGGAAGGAAGCACCGAGAGCCTGAGGGGACAAATGGAGAGAAGCACCGAGAGCCTGAGGGGACAAATGGAGAGAAGCACCGAGAGCCTGAGGGGGGAAATGCATGCGACGTCCAAAGACGTATGTGGTGAACTTGCCGCTGTGCGCCGTGTGCTCACTGAGCTCTCACAAACCCTTAGGGACATGCATGGACGTGAGCAGGCAGAGACATCATCCGTTGCAAGTTCCGTCCAGGGCAGCCCCCAACGTAGATCTGGGAGGAACCTGCGCTCCACAGGCAGGGGTGCCCCTGATACCCGGAGAGGGGGCTTGCAATAGCGTCTGCCCACTGACAATGATCATCTTTGGACACTGGTGTTCGGGGGGGAGGTAGGAGGGTGGAGGGGGTGTGTTGGGCTTTTTTGGGTGGCGGGTCGATTGGGTGTGTAATATCATTTCACATTTGCTATACATTTCTTCATATTCATCCAATGAGATGTGTGGACATTGATCTTTGTGTACAAGGCCTTTCTTGGCGTACAGTCCACATTGTGCATGTTCCAGACACACACAGTGCCACAAGTCCCGTGTCCATGTAACAGCCACCAGGCGTGAGTGCTAGAAGCATGCATCTATGAGATTCTGACGAATTTCACGGGCCTCCTGTGCCTCGCGGACTCCTTGAGGTGCTGCCACATCCCCACCCTCATCATGACCATCTTCAGGTGCTTGCAGTTCTGCGTCAGGGGGCATGGCCACATTTCTACGTACGCACATGTTGTGTAGCATGACACATGCCATGACCATCTTTGCAACCTTCTCATGGCGGTACAGGAGTGCCCCGCCAGACCTGCTGAGGCAGCGGAAACGAGCCTTCAGTAGGCCGAATGCCTGTTCTATGACTACACGGGTACGTGAGTGGGCATGGTTGTAGTCCTCCTCATGCTGGTTCTGTGGGTTCCGGATTGGTGTAAGGAGCCATCTCTTCAGTGGATACCCGGCATCACCTGTATGTGGACAATGAAGGATGTTTGTGGAATGACATTGCTACGTACGCATCCCCCCCCTTCCTGCCAGGTCATTGACGCATCACCTACCCCACATTCTCATGCATTAAATGAGACTCACCGAGTAGCCAGGATCGGTGCCCTGCGTGTCGCTCCATGTAGCGTGGTATTGTAGAGTTCCTCAAGACCATAGAATCATGGGTTGATCCTGGAAATCGGGCACAACAATGTGTAAAGATCCTGTTGGAGTCACACACCATTTGTACATTGATAGAATGATATTGTTTCCGGTTGCGGTACTGGACCTCCATGGCATGTGGGACAACCAATTCCACATGGGTGCAGTCGATGGCACCAATGCAACCCGGTATGCCGCCAAGTGCATGGAATCCCACTTTTGTGTTTGTAAGCTCCTGCTCCGAGCGTGGTAAAGAGATGTAGTCGTCTGTGTGCTTCAGGAGGGCATCAAGCACTTGGAATAGTGTCCGTGACAATAGTGGCTGTGAAATGCCATGCAACTGTCCGACTGTGTGCTGGTAGGTGCCTGTGGCCAGGAAGTGGAGTACAGACACCACCTTCAGTAGGGGTGGGATGGCGGTTGGGCTATCTATCATGCTGACAAGGTCAGCGTGTGTCATGTTGACAATGGCGGTTATGGTGTCCCGGTCCAAACGGTAGAGGGTGTGGATCTGCTCAGCAGTGAGGTTGAACGGATTAGCTCGGAGGCGTGGGATTGCGGGCTGCCTGCGTGGTGGTAGTGGCTGTGCTGGTGGGCCTTGCTGCCCCTGCCTTGCCCTCCTCCTCCTCCTCCTGCGTCTCCTCTGTGCGGCCGGTTGTTGTAGTAGTTGGTGTTCGTCTTCTTCTTGAAGTTGGAGTACTTGCAGTGCTATCAGGTCCCCCAGGCCCAACATCGCTAGTCCTGTCGGTAGCATTTTGGAGTGGGTGTGGTTGTGGGAGGGGGTTGGGTGTGCAATTTATGTGTTTTCAGGCTGTATAGCCTCCACCTGTGGTGATTCATTCCACCTGTGCCAGCTGCAATAACTTTTGGGCGAGCACGTCCCGCACACAACGCTGCAATTTGACGCATGGCATCTTGCAATTACAATCATGTATTTAATCCCGATGGCAGTGAAATATTGGTTTATATGTTAATTCTGCTATGGTCCCATTGTTTCACATACTATATTTGCAGTCGCGAACAAACTTGTGAAGGGTCAGTGGAATGTAGTACTCGATCAACGGTGGACCCTCATGCAGCACTGTACCGACGTTCACCGACGGGCGGGGAGTCCCATTAGTGATTGAAGCCAGTTACCATTTTCACACACAGCCGCACTACATAGATGTATTTGTGAATTCAAGCGTTCACAGATGCCTTTTCGACGTGATGTTGCAAATGAGGAATTCGAAGGACAGCGCTTTTGGTTTTCAACTAGCGGCGAGGAGACGCCCACAGGTCTGACTGGAAATATAACGTTCTATTGTTGAATGTCCTTGGGACAGGGCCCATGACGAGAATGCAATGATTGATATGAATTGAATGGGATGCGCAATAGCGTAGTGGACGATAAGGCAGGACGTTCCCAAATACATGTTACTTCACTACACTAGAAATCCGGGCAGGAGCACAGTGGATTTTGCAGACTGCATTACGCACAGACTCAATGGAAATTTCAAATGTTATGTGAGTAAATATTCAGGCGTTTTTATACCGGGATGAGGGAATGATGAATGGATGCATGGACAGATGATTTAATTGAGAGTTTGCCATGTACATGGCTTTTTGGAATCTATCCCCTTCCCCTGCGCTATGTGATGCAAAGCTGCCATAGTGGGACCATCGTCTATCTGCCCTTGTTGAACCCTCCCTGTCTCGACGCGCCTTCAAACACTTGTGTCTATGCACGTTACTAATCCCATCTAATGGATTCTGTTTTAACAGACGCATGCACACAAACACTCGTTTGTAATAGTGTATTCACCTCGATTTATATCGTTATGATTCGCAAGTGATTTTTGGGTGAAATTAATCCTTTTCAGTGGGCTAGCATGCATATGGTTGTAGATTTAGTGTGTTGAATGAAGTGAGTAATACATATGAAGTTCGGATGCCCATACTATTATTTTTTTTTTCATTTGGGTGACAGGTATCTCCTCCCCTTTTGCCGCTGCCATCTGTACGCCACTCCTGCAGATGGCTTTTACAGTCGACACCTGCAGCTTTGAGTTAATCAGTGGAGCACCATTACGATCTTATGGGACGATCGCCAATGGGCCACATGCCCTTACGCAGTACTAGTGGCTAGGAGCAACATATCAACCTTTCAGCTGGACTAGTGCCTACTTCATGGGACGGCCCTGCGGTTCTAGGCGCTTCCATGTTGCCTTTTTCAACGTAAATGTAGCCCCTGTGTACCATGAAGGAACAGGGCGTCACACAAGAAGAAGCTGGTCATTTATTGCGGATGCAGCCCACAATAATGAAAATTATTTGGGAGTTTATGAGCAAATAGCTGTATGGGCTTGGTGATTTTGATGTGCATTCAATTTAAATTCAGATATTAACCGTGTAGCGTTATTCTTTGCTAGAAATGTAGCATATTCCGATTTGTGGCGCGATGTATTGTGAGATGATCTGCATTGGGTTCCGGCTTCTGAGTAGAGTTGTGTGGTACTGTACTGGCCGCGTTTGCCTACGAAGCCCAGTAAGGTCAGGGATAGGGGCTGCCATTATGACTGTTTTTATGATGTCATGCTCAGGGGCGGGGGATTAGCTTTTGTGCAACAGATGCCGGTCAGCCAGGTGGATTGGTGGAATGATGGGATTATCAGAAAATGGCTGGTCACAGGTGCCTGTGTTTGCGTGCGTTTCTTGGAGGGAGACTGAGGTCAGGTCCATTGGAATTGCTTCTGTATTCGTGCCATCTGTGCCCTACAGCTCCCATTGGCCCCTCTTGAGATGAGCCTGGCTGCTCAGTCACTCTGCCAACTTGTGTGGTACATGCTTATGCTGATGGTTGGTTTGTCTACTGGCAAGAGTACAGGGCTGGTGCAGTCTCCCTCAGGATACTGCTTTGAATGCTGATTTACACTGGTGGCAAGCGATGGGGGACTATTGTTGTTTTGTCTCATGGAATATTTCAGTTCATTTTGGTGTACTTGAACCTTCACATGCCTGTGCTGCATCAGTACGGCAATGGTGACATGCCAAATATGGATGGCCACTCACAAGGCACTTGGAGCCCCTGCATGCATTTGTTCGTTGGCATGCATGGGTGACTTGTACATTTCACTGGTTGCATAGTGTGACTACATTGTGACTACATTGCGCCTACGAGGAGTTGTGCAATGTGGGCAGGGAGTGGAGTACAGGCACTCAGTAGGGCCATTTACGGTTGGTTCGCGATGCCGTAATTCTCACCATGGCGGAATGGTACTTTCCGCCATGCTTGATGGCGTTAAGTAAATGTCCGCTAGGGTCAGAATTCGCGTACCGTTGCGCCATGGCGGAAATTACGGTTTTGCAAGGCGCGCGTGCGCGTACTTGGTGCAGTTAGCGTTGGCGTTCACTACGGTGTCGCTAATGGCATCGTACTTTACGGTGACGGGTCATAATCGCAACGAGCGGTATTCGATGGCGGTATTACATTTCCGCCATCGTTTTTCGAATTCCGCCATGGTGAGAACCAGTGTCCGCAGTAAGAACACAACCTGCTTGCAGAAGCGCTTTCAAAAGCGCTTCGGCAAGCAGGCTGTGTTATTACTGCGGGTACTGGGTGTTAGAAAGTGGCAGGAAATAATATTATTGGCAGCCACTTGCTAACACCCAGCGCTCGCAATAATAACACAGCCTGCTTGCAGAAGGCCGTAAATATTCTTTCAATATCGTGATTTAAAGCAGCGCTTTTTACTAGAATGAAAGAATATTTGAAAGACTTATGCATGCATGCTGTTTTTATTACTCACACATTCGCTTGCAAAAGGGCTTCCCCAGCCCAGCACTAACCTTACCTAGGAAGAAGCCCAAGCTGAATGCGGAAGTGGGGCTCAGAGATCCTTCTGCTATTGACGTTGCTCCACGTGATGACACTGCACCTGGGCTGGGCTTATAAAATGGATACAATGTATTCAGCCCAGCTCGGGCCCTTCTGCTTCGCATGCACGCTGTGCAGAGGCACAGTTTAAAGGCCCACAATTTATTTAGGCACACACTTTAATCTGAGTGGAAATATTATCGCAATTGGTGCGACATGATTCTTTAATTAAAGAGCAAACCAGCAGTATTGTATCGCAAATTGTGATGCAATACCGCTTATTCTATGCCTTGCACACCAAGAGGAAGTATCAGATGTGCTTCCAGAACTGGAGAAGGTTCTCTTCAAGTTACAGGGAGGCACTGAGGCTGTTCCAGAGGGAGGCCCCAGCCGAGGAAAGACATCAACCACCAACTATTTGCAAGGAGAAGCAACTGACCCTGGGGGAGTAGGAGAGGGATGATTGAAGAGCTTGACAAGGAAGAGATGTGGAAGATACAGTTGAAGGTATTGCAGCCCCAGGACCCAGAAGGCCTTGTGGACAGGGCAGAGGGTTTTGAACTTAATAATCGTAGCCACTGGGAGCCAGTGCCATGATTACAGTCCTGGAGAAATACGAGACCTAGGCTGGAGAACAAGGATGATTTTCATAGTCCTGTTCTGGATGATTTGCAGAGGGCAGAGACTTGAAGCAGTCAAATTAAGGAAGAAGCTGTTGCATTAGCCCAGCCTAGAGAGAACCAGTGCTCTGGAGACAGTGAGCTGCTGGGGGAAAAAGAGGAAAGGAAGAATACCTCTGAGGAGGTGCATCTAGTAGTTTGACCTCTCCTCACATCAGAGATGTGAGGAGAGAAGGAGAGTGTGGAGTCGAAGATTAACTCAAGGTTTTCAGCATTACAGGTGGGGGCAGGAAGAGGGCCAAGAGAGGCCAGCCAGAGAGTGACAGGAAAGGAGGGAACAGGTGTGCTGATGAAGAGAGTATCTCTGTGTGCAGCACATCGGTTGTAGGCAGTCTGCAGGACACCAAGCATGGGTCAGTATACCATGACATGGTTCACCCATGGCAGTCCTGGGAATGCAGGCAGAAGTGCTACACAATCAGAACAATTCATTCAAATGACATACACATATTCTGGATGCACACGCTTCACCACTCACCTGACATTTCCTCGTAATTTGGTAGGCCTCCCACGCTTTGGACCTGCTTCACATTAATTAACTCACTAATGGTCTCTTCATCTGGTGTGAGATCCTCGTCCTCTCGTGGTGACCCACCTCCAGTCACCAGAGTAGAGGCGAAAATGGTACCAAGCTTGTGTTTGGTTCGCGGGTGGAGGTCATTTCACCACCTCACCACCTCATGAGCGTTGCGCCTCTCATTGCCCAAGGCATTAGTTTTATCCGTGACTCGCTGCCAGTCGACCATACGTTGAGCAGGCGTATGAGTGCTCATTGTCTGCATGAGCATGCCACGGTAGTGTACGCCCCTGTAGTCCACAAAGATCGGGATTTCTTTACCATTGAAGCTTCTCTTCCTCAATGCGGTGGTCTCCTGTGCGGTGAAAGGGAGATTGAGCCTATTCTGCTACTGCATGCTTTATTCTTGGAAGGTCGTGCAGACCCTTTGTGACTGTGACCACTCGGGTCAAGAGGGGCTGGAGCACCAGTGGCCTGGGCCATGGCATGACCCACTAATGCTGGGACAGTAGGTGCCCCTGCAAGTAGCCCTACCTGGTTGTTGGTGCCAGGTCCTTTCACTGCACGTCGCTACCCCTTGGACACATGGACAACATCTGCCCCTGCGTCTCTGTGCACGTGGGCCGTGACCACTACAGCCATGGCTGGTGGTCCCTGAGACTGGGTGGTGGGGACTGCAGCTTCATGACCCTGAATGGTGGGGAAAGCAACAGGCCCTGCAGCTCCCGGACCGTGGGTGCTGGGGACATGGGTTTTGTGGGAATGTCCCTTCCCCTTGGACACACAGACAACATCTACCTCTGCGTCTCTGTGGACCTGGGCCGTGACCACTAGAGCCATGGCTGGTGGTCCATGAGCCTGGGTGGTGGGGACTGTGTTAGGGAGAATTCTCAATGTGCTAATTTCCCTTACCTTTTGAGCCCCCCAGCAACTTTGCTGGATTTCTAGGATTTTATTTTTTTATCTGGAAAGAGTGTGAGCCTTTTTCCCCACTCTTTCATGTATTTTGATGTGTGTTTTACTTTTGTGTTCTTTGGTTATGGAGTTTTTAAACAACTCCGCAGGCATCATCTTTTTCTGTGTGTCACACAGCACCTTCAGTGCAGTGGCACAGGGTTGTCTTTCAGACTTCCCAAGGTTTAAATACCTTCTCTGGGACTGACTACTGTCTCCCAGAGCATGTAAAGTTAAATTGACTTTACTAGTCTCTTTAAATTTACTGACCCAGCACACCCTGTCTTCCTATAGAGTGCTGGAGGGGTTGCTTAGCTTCCCCGGAGTCGAAACACTCATGTAACAGTAAAATCTTACCCTTTCCTACTTTAAATGGCTGGTGGCAGTGGTTTAGATCAAATTACCATGATTTTTCCCCATCACTAACAACGGTAGCTAAAAATCGGGTCAGCCATGTTTTTCAATAAGGCGACCAAGACCTATCTGTAAAAACAGACTCTGGTCATCTTTTTCCACCATTTGTTTTAGGAAAGGTCCTTCTTGTGTTTGTCTCTGCGCGCCAAACCAGGTTTGGTCCCTTTGTTCGTTGGCCTTTGGCAGGCTTCAGTGCTGAAGCCCTCCTCTGGCGCCTGAGTGTCTGGGGTGGACAGGATGTTAGGGAGGTGCCCGAAACTCTCTGTGCTTAGTCTCCTAGGAGACCTGAATGCACTCTGGTGTGATTGGGCGGCTGGCTGTCTGGCAAGGACAGCCATCCTGCTGTGTGAGTGACAGCCAGGCTGGAATGAATGGGGGAAAACTGTTTAAAAGCAGGTCTCTGGGACTTGGAAAGCAGAGTCGACCACAGGAACAAAAGAACCGAAGACGAGCTGAAGGAAGAGGACTGTTGCAACTCCTGGACGACTGGTGAAGCCCTGCTGCAGGTCCGAATTGCCTGAAACTCCATCGACAGAGAAGCCCTTCAAGGTTAACCTCTTCCCTTGAGTTTGGTGGGAACAAACAACTCGCAAGCCACCTGGACACTGTCCCCATCTGGTCGAATTTTCATCAGAGTGCTGTTGAAAACCGGATAGCCAGTGGGAAGGAAACCAGCTCATGGACTTTAAGGCACTCATACCTTAAACCGATGTCTTGCTGAGGCTTCTGGCCTCCTCCCTGGGCAGTGCAGGAACCTCCTGACGTCCTCTTTCTTGTCCCCATGACTGAAGCTCAGGAACAGCAAGATCTGCTCGAACTGCCAGGAACAACGGCCTCAGCTACAGCTCTTCTTCATTAACAATGTACTGTGCAAACGCGGTCCGGAAATCTTTTCGGCCATCGAGAAAGTGCATGAAACTTTCCTCAACTATGAAGGCGAGTCCTTCCCTTACAATTCGTCAAACTTTTCACCTAACCAAATTCTTCTAATCTCCGTGGCAAAGACTTAACCGTTATCTACCAAAAACTGTGCTATCCTATAAAAGAGACTCTGAACCATTTACTTTGGCTCTGGCCTAGTGAGAAGAATTGCTGGTTGTATTTAACGGAAACCCTTTGCCCTGCCTATTAACGTATTTGGGTTGTCTATTCTTATAACCTTGTCTTTTTACTCCTTTAATAAGTATCTGAAATGCCATTTTGCTCCCACTTCAATGGAGCTAAACTTGTTCATTTACTTACCGGTTGTATTTTTGTGGTTTATTAGTGTGTGATATTGAGCTGCTTATGCTAGTGTAATGTTTTCTAACTGACTGAGTAAATAAATGCATATTCTTTTACCAAGAAACCTTGATTAAGTGTATATTTGAATCACTGTATCTGTGGGTCCTTTGTGCAACTTGTTCTACTGCTCACTTAAACTCTTGAGATAAGTCTGGCTGATCAGCCATCGCTACCACTTTACTGTGTAGTACAGGCTTGTACCAAAGGTGAAATTGTGCTTACACTTGTAGTCCTAATTGCTTGTAGTGTTCCCAAAGAGTATTGCAGGTGATTCTGCCTAACAGACTGCAGCTGGCCATGCAGCTCCCGGACCCTGGGTGCTGGGGACAGGGATTTTGTGGGAACGTCCCTTCCCCTTGGACACATTGACAACATCTACCTCTGCGTCTCTACGGAGCTGGGCCATGACCACTACAGACATGGCTGCTGGTCCCTGAGCATGGGTGGTGGGGACTGCCACCGCCCCTGCAGCTTCATGACCCTGGCTGGTGGGGACTGCTGCTGCCCCTGCAGCTTCCTGACCCTGGCTGGTAGGGACTGCAGCTGCCCCTGCATCTCCCTGACCCTGTGGGTGGGGGCATAGCTCTCCCTGCACATCCCTGACCATGGACACCTCCAACACCTTGGACCCCTCGGCCACCTCGGCCACCTTGCCACCCTTCCCTCTTGTGCCCTTCCCACTCATGGCACAGATTGATTTGTACAATGGGAAGCACAGCTAGCAATTGCCCTGAGCAATTGGAGTGAGGGGCAGGGTACGTGATGTAAAATGTACTAGTATGGTCTAGCAAGCAATTTCACCCCATGTGGAAAAAAAGGGACGCGTAACGCACAGGCACCCAAAAAATCTAAAATGCGTGTGCGCGACCCCTCGGTAGCTCACGTGAAAAATAAAAGCATTACGCGGTATGCTGTGGTACCCAGCAACACAAAACATGCATACACGAAGCCCACGAAAGCCACTGTGGTGTTAACAATGGGAGTATGCGATACAGAGGGGCACCCAGAGTATGAATAATGTGTACGCGACTCACCGTTAGCCTCTGAAAATAGGGAAAAGTAAACACGTGTGTGCACGGGGCAATTCTCCCACCAAAATAAGAAGATCGCACTTGTACTGTAGTGAACAAAATGGTGGGACCCCAAAGATCTCCAAAGTCCACATGTCCGTCCGCTCCAACTCACACAAGCGGTGTGATGTTCTCCTATGCACTCCTTTATTCCGAATCTGAACGGAAATGCCCAATGGCCAGCGCTTATCACGTAACTTACGCAATTAGGCCCTTTCCTCTGATTCAACGTGTATGCGCTAATTTTGCATGCGTGAAGTAACCGTCACTCTGTTTCCGGCTGCCCACGCAAGTAACATGGAAGACCCATGCTCTCCTGCCTATAAGGCATTTACCTACCTCCTACTTCCCTGAGCTGCCTCCTACGAGCCATCTGTTGCTGCCTGCCCCTTGCATTTTGAGTGCCTGCTGTCAAGCCATTGCCAATGCTCCTGTCCTCGGCCCTGTGACCACCTCAGCTGATTCAGAAGACTCCCAATGTGCCAGAGCATCACCATCGCAACACAGCCCACCAAAGAACCATATTGCCCACCCACACCTGCCTCGGGGGTTGCCATGTCTGAGCAAACATCTCTACAGGCAAGTGGCAACCTCACGGCAGCGAGGCAGAGGGCTGTCAACTCCACAGCCAGGGAAGTTGAAATCCTGGTGGAGCATGCCCATGGGCATTATGATGCCCTCTTAAACCCTGCAATGCAAGTCATCAAGGAAGGAAGGATGGAAGCAGATCGTGGATGCCATCAACGCAGAGGGGGTGGCACCCTGTGACTATCACCATGTGCAGAAGCGCTGGGAGGACCTGAAGTCCAGGACCCACAATAAGGCCGGGCATTTCCTCGAGGCTGGTGCCAACCAAGGGGGGTGCCAGGGCCAATTGAACACCACAGACATGCGGGTCCTGGAGAGGTTTTACACGGCGCTGCACACCCAGGTCAGAGATTTGCAGCACCGTCTGGAGTCGTCAGGTGAGTGTCCATGTGTTGCTGTCCTCCACTGTGCATGTGCATGTTGATGTATGGTGGGAGTGGAGTGTGCACCTTGACCTTACGGCAAGTATGCCTCTTGGACGGATGTCTGTGTGCATATCCCAGACAGTGCTGCACATGTGTTCAATGAAGCATGCATGATTCCAACTGTGTTACTTTTGCAATGTTTGTCGTACTGCAGCATATTACAACGTACATGTGGTTTCTTACATGTGTCTGAGACGTGCCAGTCCATCCATCCGGGATGGATGTAACTGGTGCATTTCAATGTGTGCCCTACACTTGCCGCCTGATTGATGTCAAGGGGACTCTGATGTGATAGCTCAGTGCACTGCTTCAGGACTGTCAGGTGATGTGTGTGCATGACATGTGTAAGTCCCATGACACATGTGTGTGTAGCATGCACAATTTGTAGGTGGTAATAGTGCCATGTCCAAGGATGTGATTGTCTTTTGTGACGGACAGACATGTATGTGAATGTATGTACATTGCATGTACCTGTGTGTTGTGGAGGGTGATGATGGTTGTAACCTTTGGACGTGTACTTCATGTGCATATGTTTTGTGCCAAACACACATAGGTACAGTACCCTGATGTTTGTGTTCTATGTCTCCTTATCCACAGCAGCGTTGGAAGAGGGTGTAGAAAGTGCTGTGGAGCAAGGCAGCAGGGATGCCTCCACCGGGCAGAGACACAAGGCCCAGTCACACCCCCTGGCATCAACATCATCGGAGAGCGAGGAGACTGGTGCCACGTTTCAAACATTGGCCAGAGCTGCTGAGGGGAAGTCCAAGAGGACAAAGGTGGGCGTGGACTCCTCGGCAGCGGGGGGGACAGGTGAGCTCACACAGGGGCAATCCACTGCAGAAGATGCTGGGGAGGCATCCAGGTTGGCGGGGAGGAGGCCATATCAGCCCAATCCATGGGGCCTAGAGGGGGTGATTAGATGGGTGTGACTGGTGCAGTCCAGTCTTAGGGGCAGTAGGCAGTGGAGGTTACAGTGGAGGTGCCTGTGCCAAATCCTGCCCCTGGGCCAGTGCCTGCATCAGTATGCACCAGCCGGCATGCCCCAGGTCGGACCCATCTGCAGGTGTCGGACGTTTCCACACAAACCGACACCCCAATGCTTGCGTATCAGGTTATTCAAGGCAGAGTGGAACCCCTGCTAGCTGGTATCATGAGGCATAAAGGCGCCATCCGTGATGATATGCAGGCTTACAATCGTGGGCTTGCACATCATCACAATTAGGTATGGCATCTCCTGAACTGGCTAGCAACGTTCCTGGTCTCGAATTGGCTGCGTGGGCTGGCCACTTATGCAACCCCCTCCTCGCCTTGCTCCTCTGTGTGCCAGTCGTCCTCCCGGGCACCTTCCAGTCCAGATACTACCAAGGCCCCATGTACCTATCCCACCCACGTTGGCCCGTCTGGTGGAGATCACATCCCTGCATGAGTAGTGAGTCAATGTGGGATCAGCCGAGGTGGTCACCATGTCGATCCAGGCTACGACAGGAGCTATGGCAATGGAGGGAAAGCAGGCACCCGGGAGCAGGGCACATGCCAGATGCCTCCGGGTAATTTCATCAGCCCGGAGGATGGCCATGCGACGCAGCCACCGGGCAATAAGCCAGCAGCAGGCTCTGAGTAGGAGGCTTCGTGACTCAGGGCATACCCTCCAAGCGGGGCAGGTATCCGGCGTCAAGCAGGACGCAAATGTGGTCCTCCGGTTGAGGATGTCTTCCTTGTGGGAGCAATATGGGCAGCGAATCGGGGCAGAGAGGCAGCGGGCTCGGGATGCAAGACTCACCATGGCCAGGGTGGACACTGCACTGCATCGGGCAAGGTGTCATGACCGCTGCCTCCAAAGAGTCAGACCCAGCCCAACATCCTTGGAAGCAGGGTCACAACTTCCATTCCAAGCACCAGTCGGTCCCCACAGGGGCCTTTTGGACCTTGTCCTGGCGCCAGTGGCGCCAGGCTCATAAGGGAACCCAGTCCCGGCACAGGAAGCGCCGGGCTCATATTGAGAGGAATGGTGCTTGGGTGGACCTACCTGCTGCAGACCATGCTGCTCACTTACCTGTAGGATGATATCCTCATCCATTCCTGGCTGGAACTACTTTACCTTCTGGGTGTGGCCAGCACCACTCCCTGGGACTGGATACTGGAACTGTTCTGGAAGCTGGAACTTCTTTCTTGCCTGGGCGAGGCTGTGGAAGGAGACACCTAAGCACTCCAGTGGCCTATTCAAACCACACCCGATCAGTGCAACGTGCTTCGCGTTATTCTGCACTAGCAGCAGGACGCTCACCGTGTCAGCTCCAGAGAATCTTCAGCTTCTCCATCTGTGAACAAGAAATCTTCAGTCTTACCTCCCGGAAAACCAGTCTTCAGTCTTCAGCAGCGTCTGAAAGAGAACAAGGACACCAGGTTAGGACAAGGCAAAACCAGCGCTGCACTTGCCTCGTCCATCGGTGCATTCCGAGGCCGCGTACCGCACTCTTCATATTCCGGCAACCCTGCGGAAACAAAGAACATTGGTTAGTGAACCTCCGTGATAATTTTGCTTACCTGTGCCACGTACGCCTCGATCTCCGCCAAGCGCTGTTTAACCGCACCTGCAAAAACAAGAAGGACATCATTAAGGGCACTGTACGCCATCACTACTCACGTGCCTTCTAGCTGTAATCTGCTTGCCCATACTCCGGCGCGTACCTCGGCGTCCATCTCCAACGCCGGCTGCTACGGCTACCTGAAAAAGGGAAAAGAGACATTAAGAAGTGCATTTAACTTCGAATAACATTCTTTTGCTTACGTGCCTTCACGAGCTCCGGCATTCTTCTCGCTTACCTTATCTGCATACCGGACCTGCAAAGGCAAGAGACATTTAAGGGGACATATAAATAAAACTCCATATTCAAGCAATTACTGTTCGTGCGGCTAAAGACGGCCTTGCTCCCCGTCTTCATCCTCTGCAATCAAGAGGCTGGGCTATTAACCAGTGAAGCAACTGGCATTAGCGCCCCTGCACAGACGCAGGATGGAGAGCTCCTCTTTCACCTATCTAAGGTGAGCACATTCAGTCTACGAGTAACGTGGGGAGTCCAGAAAGGGGAAAGTCAGATTGGCCAACCAGACATACATTAACCCCTTGTTCTCCTACTTGCAGACACCTCACCCTCCAGGTCAAAATTACGGTGAGGAGAGGGCCCATCCAGGGTGTTACCAGAGGCCTGCGCGTGACCCTAGAAGACACTGAAATCTCCCAGCCCGGACCTGCGCCTCCGAGGGATTCAGGTGAGCGTTACACAAGGCGGCATCGCCTCATCCTCAAGGAGGCTTGCAGGGAATGGGAGGGGAGGGAGAAGGCCATGCTGGTGGACCTGCAAGCCTTCGAGAAGCAAACAGAAGCACACATTGTGGAACTGGACGCAGTGCTCCATGATGTCCTGACCCAGACATTGAGCGACATTGGTGAGGAGGACTAGCCCGCTGCCTTTGTACATAGTTTTTTAGGTATAAGTTTCTGTTGATTTTATTCATTATTTGGAACTTTGGGACATCACTCCATTTTTTAGTACATAGTTCTTCATGTGTGGGTTTCCTTTTAATTATTTTATTATTTGGAGTGGACTTTGGACATTACTCCATGCTTATTGTGTAAATAGTTTTATTGGTCTTTTTTTGTGTTCATCATGCGGTAATGGTTATTTTTTATGGTATTGTAAATACTTTTTATGGACATGGACATTTTTGAATCCTTTTATTGTTTTCATGTACATATTTTGAACTTTCATTTGCAGTGCGTATGAGCACAATACAACTGTTCAATATAATTTATTTTCTTAACTAACAGTAATTTTTTCTCATAGTTTTTTTGGCAGTGCGCCAGTTTGTTCGTCCATTTAGTGTCCCTGGTTCTGTCCATCGTTGGTCATGTGTGTGGTTACTTGCATACATGTGTCATGTTTGGTATCCATTTGCGTGGTGAATATACACATGTGGATGACTGGTGGAGGAGTGTGAAGGGGGAGTTTGGGTGTGCACAGTAAAAACGGCATTTGCTTTCACATGTGCAGCATCATTGTGTATTGGCCCTCAGTGTGTTTGTGAGGGAGGTGGGTGGGGTGACTGTGGGAGTGTTAAATGTTCAGGGTATTGGCACATGATTTGCTTGATGCTGTGTAACACACATGTCGTGCTTTTACCTTCACCAGCATGTGTTTCTGCAGTTATCATTGTCTCTGGTGTTGGTCTACCTCTTGCACTGCCATGCAATTTTGGCATTACTTTGGATTTACACATCAGCAGACCAATGCAGCTTTGTGAGTGCGTGGCACACTGTCAGATTGCCATGTACTCAATCAGAAATCAAGTCATTCCTATTTGCTTGTGCTTTCTGTCCTCCTCTCCCCTGCTGAACTCCTGTCTGAATCTGCACTGATCACCTGGCTACCTCTCACTTCGTGCCAAGGTCCCACCCGCCACTTGCACACTGCACTGCCTCCCTGGCATCCCGTGCACTTGGAGTGTTTTTCTGTATTACGACAGCACCCTCCCTGCACTTGACACCTGATGCCTGCACTTAGTTTTGCACTTGCCACCAGCTGGCTGCACTTTGATGATTTTCACTGTTATTGTATTTCTTATGATGTCCTTCCCATGTACTGCACTGCCCCTCCCACTTCCCCCTACACTTTTCACCTTCACCCTGCACTTTTCACCATCCCCACTTCCCATGCACTTGCACCATCTCAATGTCACCTGGCCTAGCAAGATCATTGTCTCTGTCTTCGCTCTGTTCCTCCTCCCCTGACTCGTTGCGCATTCAAACACTTGTGTAAAGGTGCATTATGAATGCCCTATCATTTTATATGATTTCATATCATATCCTTCACACATGGGAGGAACAGTGATGTGTTTATTAGGAAATCTGTTCTGGTAATAGCAGCTCATTGAGATTCAGGCTGTGACATGCCTGGGCAGTGTCTGTTCATCTGGCACTCATTGAGGCTGCTTTTTATTCTGTCAGGGGGCCTCATTATGAGGTAGGAGGTAGCCATGGTGCTACTAGCACCATGGATACCCCTTACTGCATACGGGGTCCGGGTTCTTGGAATGGGTACTTACCGGGTCATTTCAAACTTGGAGGACCCGGTAAGTCCCCATTCTGAGAACCATTCCCCATTCCCATTCGAGCCCTCATAGGGTTCAATGGGAATGGGGAAGGAGCTAATAACGAGCCCGCTAATAGCGGGCCCGTTATTAGCTCCCTGGTCCCTTAGCAGCTCCCGCTAAGGGGCCTCGTAATACGGCAGTAAGGGGTTAATGGCAACGGCACCCTTACCATTGCCGTTAACCCCTTACCGCCGACCTCGTAATAAGGCCCATTGTCTGACTATTGCTCCATGTGGATTTGTGACATGACATTGTCACATGGACAGCAGGGCCTCACTTTAGCATTAACTTGTTACATTAGTATATTGGGAGATGGTTGCGGACAGCAATTGTGTTTCAGCAGCTGCCACACTCATGGGTGTGGCCAGGTGTATGCATTTATTTGCATTTGCAGGATACATTTTCCAGTGGATATTGAGGGTGGTGTCACCACATGGCAGTCAAGGTGCACGACACACCATCGAGGGAGTGATGATGTGTCACTATGTCAGCGTCCACCCTGCAGGCATCATGTGTGATGGGGGCTGGGGTGTCCCATGTGGAGGGGGCTGCATGCAGGGTGGGGGCACGGGTGATGGGGGCTGGGGTGTCCCATGTGGAGGGGGCCGCCTGCAGGGTGGCGTCACGGGTGATGGGGGCTGGGGTATTCCATGTGGAGAGGGCTGCCTGCAGGGTGGGATCACAGGTGAATGGGCCTGTGGTGGGGTTGTCCCATGTGGAGAAGGCTGCCTGCAGGGTGGGGTGATGGCTGAGGGGGGCTGGGGTGTCCCATGTGGAGGGGGTTGTCTGCAGGGTGGGGTCACAGGGGATGGGGCTGCAGAGAGGGTGTCCCATGTGGAGAGGGCTGCCAGCAGGGTGGGGTGAGGGGGTGATGGGGGCTGGGGTGGGGGTGTCCCATGTGGAGAGGGCTGCCTGCAGGGTGGGGTCACAGGTGATGGGGGCTGGGCTGGGGGTGTCCCATGTGGAGAGGGCTGCTTGCAGGGTGGGGTCACAGGTGATGGGGTGGGGGTGTCCCAGGTGAAGAGACTGCCTGCAGGGTGGGGTCACAGGTGCTGGGGGCTGGGGTGGGGCTGTCCCATGTGGAGAGGGCTGCCTGCAGGGTGGGGTCACAGGTGATGGGGTTGGGGTGGGGGTGTGCTTGCCCATACTCCGGCGCGTACCTCGGCGTCCATCTCCAACGCCGGCTGCTACGGCTACCTGAAAAAGGGAAAAGAGACATTAAGAAGTGCATTTAACTTCGAATAACATTCTTTTGCTTACGTGCCTTCACGAGCTCCGGCATTCTTCTCGCTTACCTTATCTGCATACCGGACCTGCAAAGGCAAGAGACATTTAAGGGGACATATAAATAAAACTCCATATTCAAGCAATTACTGTTCGTGCGGCTAACGACGGCCTTGCTCCCCGTCTTCATCCTCTGCAATCAAGAGGCTGGGCTATTAACCAGTGAAGCAACTGGCATTAGCGCCCCTGCACAGACGCAGGATGGAGAGCTCCTCTTTCACCTATCTAAGGTGAGCACATTCAGTCTACGAGTAACGTGGGGAGTCCAGAAAGGGGAAAGTCAGATTGGCCAACCAGACATACATTAACCCCTTGTTCTCCTACTTGCAGACACCTCACCCTCCAGGTCAAAATTACGGTGAGGAGAGGGCCCATCCAGGGTGTTACCAGAGGCCTGCGCGTGACCCTAGAAGACACTGAAATCTCCCAGCCCGGACCTGCGCCTCCGAGGGATTCAGGTGAGCGTTACACAAGGCGGCATCGCCTCATCCTCAAGGAGGCTTGCAGGGAATGGGAGGGGAGGGAGAAGGCCATGCTGGTGGACCTGCAAGCCTTCGAGAAGCAAACAGAAGCACACATTGTGGAACTGGACGCAGTGCTCCATGATGTCCTGACCCAGACATTGAGCGACATTGGTGAGGAGGACTAGCCCGCTGCCTTTGTACATAGTTTTTTAGGTATAAGTTTCTGTTGATTTTATTCATTATTTGGAACTTTGGGACATCACTCCATTTTTTAGTACATAGTTCTTCATGTGTGGGTTTCCTTTTAATTATTTTATTATTTGGAGTGGACTTTGGACATTACTCCATGCTTATTGTGTAAATAGTTTTATTGGTCTTTTTTTGTGTTCATCATGCGGTAATGGTTATTTTTTATGGTATTGTAAATACTTTTTATGGACATGGACATTTTTGAATCCTTTTATTGTTTTCATGTACATATTTTGAACTTTCATTTGCAGTGCGTATGAGCACAATACAACTGTTCAATATAATTTATTTTCTTAACTAACAGTAATTTTTTCTCATAGTTTTTTTGGCAGTGCGCCAGTTTGTTCGTCCATTTAGTGTCCCTGGTTCTGTCCATCGTTGGTCATGTGTGTGGTTACTTGCATACATGTGTCATGTTTGGTATCCATTTGCGTGGTGAATATACACATGTGGATGACTGGTGGAGGAGTGTGAAGGGGGAGTTTGGGTGTGCACAGTAAAAACGGCATTTGCTTTCACATGTGCAGCATCATTGTGTATTGGCCCTCAGTGTGTTTGTGAGGGAGGTGGGTGGGGTGACTGTGGGAGTGTTAAATGTTCAGGGTATTGGCACATGATTTGCTTGATGCTGTGTAACACACATGTCGTGCTTTTACCTTCACCAGCATGTGTTTCTGCAGTTATCATTGTCTCTGGTGTTGGTCTACCTCTTGCACTGCCATGCAATTTTGGCATTACTTTGGATTTACACATCAGCAGACCAATGCAGCTTTGTGAGTGCGTGGCACACTGTCAGATTGCCATGTACTCAATCAGAAATCAAGTCATTCCTATTTGCTTGTGCTTTCTGTCCTCCTCTCCCCTGCTGAACTCCTGTCTGAATCTGCACTGATCACCTGGCTACCTCTCACTTCGTGCCAAGGTCCCACCCGCCACTTGCACACTGCACTGCCTCCCTGGCATCCCGTGCACTTGGAGTGTTTTTCTGTATTACGACAGCACCCTCCCTGCACTTGACACCTGATGCCTGCACTTAGTTTTGCACTTGCCACCAGCTGGCTGCACTTTGATGATTTTCACTGTTATTGTATTTCTTATGATGTCCTTCCCATGTACTGCACTGCCCCTCCCACTTCCCCCTACACTTTTCACCTTCACCCTGCACTTTTCACCATCCCCACTTCCCATGCACTTGCACCATCTCAATGTCACCTGGCCTAGCAAGATCATTGTCTCTGTCTTCGCTCTGTTCCTCCTCCCCTGACTCGTTGCGCATTCAAACACTTGTGTAAAGGTGCATTATGAATGCCCTATCATTTTATATGATTTCATATCATATCCTTCACACATGGGAGGAACAGTGATGTGTTTATTAGGAAATCTGTTCTGGTAATAGCAGCTCATTGAGATTCAGGCTGTGACATGCCTGGGCAGTGTCTGTTCATCTGGCACTCATTGAGGCTGCTTTTTATTCTGTCAGGGGGCCTCATTATGAGGTAGGAGGTAGCCATGGTGCTACTAGCACCATGGATACCCCTTACTGCATACGGGGTCCGGGTTCTTGGAATGGGTACTTACCGGGTCATTTCAAACTTGGAGGACCCGGTAAGTCCCCATTCTGAGAACCATTCCCCATTCCCATTCGAGCCCTCATAGGGTTCAATGGGAATGGGGAAGGAGCTAATAACGAGCCCGCTAATAGCGGGCCCGTTATTAGCTCCCTGGTCCCTTAGCAGCTCCCGCTAAGGGGCCTCGTAATACGGCAGTAAGGGGTTAATGGCAACGGCACCCTTACCATTGCCGTTAACCCCTTACCGCCGACCTCGTAATAAGGCCCATTGTCTGACTATTGCTCCATGTGGATTTGTGACATGACATTGTCACATGGACAGCAGGGCCTCACTTTAGCATTAACTTGTTACATTAGTATATTGGGAGATGGTTGCGGACAGCAATTGTGTTTCAGCAGCTGCCACACTCATGGGTGTGGCCAGGTGTATGCATTTATTTGCATTTGCAGGATACATTTTCCAGTGGATATTGAGGGTGGTGTCACCACATGGCAGTCAAGGTGCACGACACACCATCGAGGGAGTGATGATGTGTCACTATGTCAGCGTCCACCCTGCAGGCATCATGTGTGATGGGGGCTGGGGTGTCCCATGTGGAGGGGGCTGCATGCAGGGTGGGGGCACGGGTGATGGGGGCTGGGGTGTCCCATGTGGAGGGGGCCGCCTGCAGGGTGGCGTCACGGGTGATGGGGGCTGGGGTATTCCATGTGGAGAGGGCTGCCTGCAGGGTGGGATCACAGGTGAATGGGCCTGTGGTGGGGTTGTCCCATGTGGAGAAGGCTGCCTGCAGGGTGGGGTGATGGCTGAGGGGGGCTGGGGTGTCCCATGTGGAGGGGGTTGTCTGCAGGGTGGGGTCACAGGGGATGGGGCTGCAGAGAGGGTGTCCCATGTGGAGAGGGCTGCCAGCAGGGTGGGGTGAGGGGGTGATGGGGGCTGGGGTGGGGGTGTCCCATGTGGAGAGGGCTGCCTGCAGGGTGGGGTCACAGGTGATGGGGGCTGGGCTGGGGGTGTCCCATGTGGAGAGGGCTGCTTGCAGGGTGGGGTCACAGGTGATGGGGTGGGGGTGTCCCAGGTGAAGAGACTGCCTGCAGGGTGGGGTCACAGGTGCTGGGGGCTGGGGTGGGGCTGTGCCATGTGGAGAGGGCTGCCTGCAGGGTGGGGTCACAGGTGATGGGGTTGGGGTGGGGGTGTCCCATGTGGAGAGTGCTGCCTGCAGGTTGGGGTCACGGGTGATGGGGGCCGGGGTATCCCATGTGCAGAGGGCTGCCTGCATGATGGCGTCGGGGGTGCTGGGGTGTCCCATGTGGAGATGGCAGCCTGCAGGGTGGGGTCACGGGTTATGGGGGCTGGGGTGCCCAATGTGGAGGGGGCTGGCTGCAGGGTGGCATCACGGGTGATGGGGGCTGGGGTGGGGGTGTCCCATGTGGAGAGGACTGCCTGCAGGGTAGGGTCACAGGTGATGGGGGCTGGGGTGGGGGTGTGCCATGTGGAGAGGGCTGACTGTAGGATGGGGTCACTCATGTTGGGGCTGAGGTGGGGGTGTCCAATGTGGAGAGGGCTGCCTGCAGGGTGGGGTCACAGGTGATGGTGGCTGGGGTGGGGGTGTCGCATGTGGAGAGGGCTGCCTGCAGGGAGGGGTCACAGGTGATGGGGCTGGGGTGGGGTATCCCATGTGGAGAGGGCTCCCTGCAGGGTGGGGTCAAAGGTGATGGGAGCTGGGGAGGGGATGTCCCATGTGGAGAGGGCTGCCTGCAGGGTGGGGTCACAGGTGATGGGGGCTGGGGTGGGGGTGTCCCATGTGGAGAGAGCTGCCTGAAGGGTGGGGTCACGGGTGATGGGGCTGGGGTGTCCCTTTGTGGATGGGGATGCCTACAGGGTGGGTTCAAGGGTGATGGGGGCTGCGGGGTCCCATGTGGAGAGTGCTGTCTGCAGGGTGGGGTGATGGTGATGGGGGCTGGGGTGTCCCATGTGGAGCGGGCTGCCGGCAGGGTGGGGTCACGGGTGATGGGGGCTGGGGTATCCCATGTGGAGAGGGCTGCCCGCAGGGTGGGGTCATGGATGCTGGAGGCCGGGGTGTCCCATGTGGAGAGGGCTGCCTGCAGGGTGGGCTGATGGGTGATGGGGGCTGGGGTATCCCATGTGGAGGGAGCTGCCTGCAGGGTGGTGTCACAGGTGATGGGCACTGGGCTGTGGGTGTCCCGTCAGGATGGGTGTGCTTGCCACAGATTGCGAGGTGTAGATGCACAATTTGGCTGGAGTGCGGCCGGGGATCACAGGGTGTTTTCACGCGATTTGGCTGGTGTGCGGCCGGAGATTGCGAAGTGTTTTTCGCGGATTTACGCGGTGGTGCGGCTGGGGATCGTGCAGAGTTTTCAGGCAATTTGGCTGGGGTGCAGACGGGGATTGCGAGGCGTTTTCACACGATTACGCTGGGGTGCGGCCGGGGAACGCACAGAGTTTTCACACAATTTGGCTGGGGTGCGGCCACGGATTGCAAGGTGTTTTTGCGTGATTATGCTGTGGTGTGGCCAGGGATCGCGCAGAGTTTTCACGTGATTTGGCTGGGGTGCGCCGGGGATTGCAAGTTGTTTTCAAGTGATTACACTGGGTTGTGGCCTGGGTTCGTGCATAGTTTTCATGCAATTTTGCTAGCGGGGTTGTATGCTGGCCCAGGGATGGCCTGGAGGCTTTCGCCTTGTTAGGCATTTCACTTGCTTTTTACTGCGCGTGGGGGCATGTTGGGGGCGTTACTGGCACAGTTTGCTGTTCCTTGTGCCAGAGCTACTGATGCCTCAGGAAATCCATGAATACGCGTGCCATGCATTCTTTTCTTTGCGCCAGGGCTGGCGCACGCTCCTTCTCGGCACGCAGTGCTTGCGCCTTTTCTGCACCAGATTCTATGCAATGGGCCCTATATCTCAGACTTTCTCGCCGACTTCTCGCCATCAATAACATTAAGCGCACGGGGAGTGGGCAGATGGGACACCTTTAAATCTTTTATTGTGGGTCTTGCAAATTAGCAGGCTGAAAAAAACAGATCACATGAAGAGTAAGACTTCTTAATGTTACTGCAAAGTTGGAAAAATACATAAAAGTAATTAATCTATCAAAAATGTCAGGCAATTGAATATGAATAAGAAACAGCTTGATGCACCAATGATGAATAAAACTGAATTCATGTAGGGGAGGGAGAATCAACGATTCTGTGAATTGGGGAATGAAGCAAATAGATTACTCACATACTAATTGAAGACCAAAATGTGAGCTCATCCCATCACTCAGCTGAAAGAGAATATTATCACTAGCGAAAATGTAATGCTGAAGCTGTTTAGAGGCTTTTATACATCCCTTTACAGCAGGAGGCACTACAATTCTTCCTTCTGATGGTTCATTTGCCCAAGTTGAGATGGTCAAATGGAAAACTTGGAAATCCTGATTACTGTAGAGGAGATTGTTAATGCAACCGATCAAGACCCTAAAATAAAACTGAATAAGGCCCAGAGCCTGGTTGGGTTAATTCCTTTATTTTATAAGACCTTCCAGAGAAAGCTATTGGGAACAATGGCATTTCTGTTCAATTACATCAAAGACCAGGGGTCAATACAACTGGGGGAGGCTATCATTAGTGTATTACCTAAATACTGCAAAGACTGCTTGTCATGTACTTCATATGGGTGTATGGCCCTATAGATTATTGAGGGAAAATCTATGGGTGGGTTCTGGCGAATAGATTGGCAGTGTTGTTACCTTTCCTGATATGTGAATATCAATATGGGGTTCTCCCGTGAATGCAAGCGGCAGATGATGTCCTTAAGATTATAATGCCTATAGCTATAGGGCATAAGCATACAATCCCAGGGATGCTTGTTTCACTAGAAGCTAAAAATGTGTTTGATTGGGTGGAATGTAGTTTTCTTAGTAGGATTCCTGTATAAAGTAGGTAGAGGGCAGGGGTTAAGGAAAGCTATAATCACCATATATGACCGCCCAACAGATCAAATACTCATTAATGGGGATTTATCAGACTAGAGGCACACTGCAGACTTATACTTTGTCACCTCTGCTGTTGGCTGTGGTGGTGGTGCACCTGGCACATGCGATCAGAGATTAGAGTAAAGTTTTTGAGTTTTTTTATATAGAATACGCCAGGAGTATTCAAGGCGTCCTTGTTTACGAACGATATTCGTCTTTCGCTTGCTCAACCATTAAGGTCTAGGCTAGGTCTAGTGCATCTCTTCAAAGAATTCCAATGTATCTCAGGTCTTTAAAAAACTTGGACAAAGAATCAGAATCAGAATTGATCAAACAAACTATTCATCCATCCCAACATTGGGCCTTTATGCAGAAATGTTGGCTCATCTTCTATTTGCGATTAGGGAGGATTTGAGTTCTTGCAAAATAATAGCAGCCTCATGGTTTGGGAGGATTGTCACTGTAAAACATCCCAGACATCTCTGTATGTTCCAGAGCTTAGTACTTCTAGTCCCCACAGGGCTTTTGATGACTGTACAAAAGGGCATTAGGAACTTTATTTGAAAGGGATCACATCCCAGGGTGGCCAAGTTGATGATTCAAATGCCCCCATATACATGTAGGGGCCCTTCTTGTCCAAATATTCCAACATAGTACCATACTTCACAGCTGCAATTTGTGGGTGACCGGCTGAATCCTCAGTCTGCTAAACAATGGAAACCTTTGGAAAACATAATAGTTAGCCGAACGCTGCAACAATTGATATAAGCACATAGGAGGATAGATCCCATAGCATTTATTTTTTAAATTGCCCACTACAAGAACTGCCATGACAGTTTGGTGTAAGGTTAGCTATTTAGAAGCTCTTGCCTCCTTCCCGGACCATTTGTGTCCCATACATGGCAATGCACATTTCCCTCGGTCATGTAGGTGTTGAGGATTTTTGTTAACTGGCTTGAAGATTTTGAACTCATTTGTTTTAAGATGTTGAGATCAAGTCACTTAACCTCTGCAAATAGAACTTTGTAATGAGGTTGAGAGAACTATTTTGATATTTTCAAGTGTGGCACTGGTTTCTCCATCAAACCATTAGGAAGGATTTCAATGGGCACTTTAATTGTTTTGAAAGACTGATGCTCTCCCTGCCAGGTTACAGGGGGTTCATTTCCAAACTATTACCTTATAGCCAAATCCTAAGGCTTAAAAGAATAATTTCCGACCCAGCAGGACTTGATGTGGAGTGCACTAAACTTTTGGATAAATTTGAGAAGAGGGGTTATCCTCACTCTGTTTTGACACAAGCTAAAGAGAGATCTTCTGCCATAAGCAAAGAACAACTATTGACCCCCAAAGTTAAAAGCAAAGAAACACCGTTACTCTATATCTCTAAATACTCCCGACAGAGTTTTCAAATGGAAAGATGCATTAAGAAGCACTGGGGTATTCTCCATAGTGATCCTCTCCTACAAGAATTATTCCCAAAAACTCCCATGATGGCATTCAAAAGAGGACAAAATCTGAGGGATAAGCTAGTGAGAGCTGAGAAGCCTCCGAAAGAAAAACAGATGTTGTTAAGCTCAAGGAAAAAAGGAACATATCCGTGCTTAGCCTGTATACACTGTAACAATGTAATTAAGGGAGAATTTGTAACACACCCCTTGACTGGCAAAAAATATAAACTGAAGGATTTTGCCACCTGTATTTCTACAGGAGTGGTATACGCCATTAAATGCCCATGTGGTAAATTATATGTTGGTCAGACCTCTAGAGCAGTGAAAGAGAGGATAACGGAACACAAGTCCAACATTAGATGTAAAAATGTGAAATCTCCTCTAGCCAGACACTTTTTACAATCTTCACACACAGTAGCCCAAGTGAAGTACATGGTTTTGGAGGTTGTCAAGAAATCGTATAGAGGGGGTGATTACCAATCAACCCTATCACGCAGAGAAAAATATTGGATAGATCTCCTGGACACTCTCAGCCCTAGAGGACTCAATGAGGAGTTTTCCTTGAAATGTTTTACTTGAAATACATGTGACTGATTATGTTTTTACTTTTTGTTGAGTTTCTATTAATTATACTAATATTACCTTACTGTATTTGTTCACAAATGCATGCAGTTCGTACTGGCATCATCCATCAATGACTTTGCACTTGATGTTGACATTAATTTTCAGTGGAATACCTGTTAAAAGTAGTTAAGTCCGGGAGTTGTCCACCGGCCCGCTGAATTAATGGTAGGTTAAGTTGAATTTTGCTAGATATTTCATAGAAGATTCACTCTACATCGGGTCATTCCCTTATAACACCAACAATTATATTGACAATGAGTGTCAACCTGCACCGTCCGTCATTGTGACCACTTTACAATCTTTTTCTGGTGCCTTTTTACCCCATATTTTGTTTTACATTTTATCATTCTTGATTTGAATCATCCAATCAATATCACTACTAGGGAAGGTCCATTGTACTCACTATTCTATCACTCATGGTTACAACTTCGTCTCGATACATGGATTGGTAATGGGTTTTTCTACTCCATTCCATGATGGCGCTCATGCACCAAACCGATCTTTGAATTACTTGGTTTGTCCTCGTAAAGATTATGTAGTCCATTTTCTATTTCTCTTACTTTCTAACACGTGTTCATTGCTTGCAGCCCCCTAGACACCAGTTCGTAGTCTGGGTTGGCTTCCCTAGCGACAGCACAGCCCACCTACACTATTGAGAAGGCACGCTTCGCTCGCATCTGTCCACCCGCGGCCGGAGCCTGTATCCTGTGCATTGTTTGAAGACTCGGCTCGCGAGTGATATTTTAAGACGCAGCCTTTGAGCTGCGTGCCCTGTGCACTCTGGATCACCTACTTTTGACACCACTCGTACCTAAGCATTAGGTAAGCACAAGACCCTCCGCGCAGCACCTTATTATGATCTGCTATTTCCCTTAATACCACACTCATTAGCACAGTTCACTATAATGAACGTGATAATTTATCTCATTTTAGGCTGTGCTCACTATAGCACTGGATATTCCCATGTGTCTGGAGGACTTTGGTACCACAGGGCACCACCTTCAGCCCACAACATATTCAAGAGCATTGTAACGATCTTGTACCTTACAACACGTGTAAGGAGAGGTATGCCTTCTACCTGAGTTTAACTTTCCGAGTTCGATTACACCTTTTTTTCCTTCGTTTCAACTTTACAGTGCTTTATCAATATATTTTAGAGCCTTTACTTATTGATTACACTCTGTAAATGACGTTCTGTTTCCATTAGTTCATATGTCATTAATACAGCATAAGTTTGCTTTTTATACATTTAGATTACCGTCTTGACAGGGAAGTTGTTTATTCAGTTTGAAGCTCGAAGTCTGTTCCCCACACATCACGTCCGTGAAACAGTTACTTTGCCTTTTCAAGTACACTTCCTGAAGTAGGTTAGTATCTACCTCTTCTTTTTATTTTTTGCAACTACACTGGGGTACCCCCTGTGAAGTACTCACATATACAATTAAGGTGTCAGATTACCTCAGCTTTGCTAGAATCTAGTTAAATTGACTGCAAAGATTGTTTATTGGTCACACTGTCAACTCCCTCTTTGGGAGAGGTGCTTCTTGGTAAATATGTAATTGACCCAGTACATACAATGTATATTGTGGTTCTTTATAAACCAAAGGATTTCATGTATTTTAATATAATGAATGGATCGTGCCGTTACCCTAGTACATGCTTTGTGAACGTTTTAATCTATGAGTATTTACTAGTCAAAATACCTGACATACGTTTTGTTCATTTTATTTCTCTTACAGTTTGCAATTCACTTGGTTCTAGAAGAAGGGACAGGATCCCGAAACGCGTCAGCCATTTTTTAGTTGTAATTGTATATATACTTGATTTACATTGTTCTAAACAAATTAGTATATTGTATATCATTTGACATTTATTTTTGGTCTCAGCATCAGAAGATTTATTGATGTATATCATTTTTTCAAGAAAACGGTTTTTCACCATTAAATTCTTCAATTTGAAACGCCTTGTAGCTTTGGAATTATATGACTAATTATTTACATTACTGTATACCTATGCTTGACTTTAGATTTATTATTAACCGTTAATACACGGGATACTAATAGTGTGCAGGGGACGGGAGGGCTCCTACCTATGGATCCTCTTTTTCTTCTCAGTACGGATAGGTACTTGTGATCCTGTGCCAGGATTACGTTTCCTCCCCCGCACCTTAAAAGGTTACTTAAAACTATTTATAGTCTCTTTTTCATAATATTCTTTATACAGGTGTGTGCATCTACAACCCCTTTCACGGTTCATTTCCAAACTATATGCAGAGTTGCTCATACTTAAAGGGCATGGCAGAGAGATCTGGGAGTGAAATGGATTAAAGAGAAGGGGTAAAAACTCTGGACGAGGGCAGCGTCATCTTCCACCTGCACGCAGCACACACAATGTTTGAAAATAATGTTTCGATGGGATCAGCTCCCAGAGGCCTTAAAGCAAGTGGTGCGAGAGGAAACAGGTTTGTGCTGGGGGATGGGGAGACGTGGATACATTCCTGTAAATGTACTGGCAATGCACAATGCTGCAAACGTGTTGGGTGCATATAGTTGTTGAGATCAGCAAAAGGAGTGGTGATTTACTTTCCAAAGATCTGGGGATCTGTTTATTGAGTGCCTGAAAGGCGAGGGTATTTCCCCTAACAAAGAGATATAGCAAGGTCCTTCCTAAAGGATTATTGGCGACCTGGTTGGTGAATGGGGGATCTGTGGAAATCTGGATGGGTACCTGAATTAATCGATTGGTATGACAATATGTGGGTGTTACTTATCAATAAAAACGATGGTATGCAATGCATTGGAAGTTAGCAACATTCTTCCAGATATGGGGCTGCTTCCTTGAATTTCTGAAATGACATAACAAAGACTGTGCATGCCCGAGTCGCTTAAGAGCCTTGGGATTGGTGGACTTTTGAGCCCTGTGGATATGACTCACACACTGAATTGTCCCTCTGGCTGCCTGAATAAAGGAGGTTGTGTTGGTTTTATTTGCATGTGTGAGCCTTACTGTTAAGGAATGAAAGCAGAGACAAGCTGCTCATGTTGGCTATTATGCATTACCTTCTATGTTGTCCTTGTTTCTCTGTTCCTGCTTTGTGAACCGATCTTGTTTGACTAAATTGTAAGGGGTGGGGCGATGGGGTTAGGGCAAAGCAGGTGCTCGTGATAAACATTTACATAATTATATGTATATCATAGTTTTATGGCATTGATATTTTAACTGTGCCCTTGAAAAATAATAAAAAGATAATAATACAAACAAAACTACAACTGTGGTGTAGCCAAAACAAATGTAGAGCTGCCAGCCACATTTAGGGGTGAGGGGACAAACTGGGGTGCCTAGAAAGCACCCTTGCCCTACTAACTACTGCCCTACTAACTATAACGACTACTATGGCAGCACATCAAAAAACGGTTTGTCTTGGCATGGGGTTTCAGTAGAAGTCCAGAAGTCCACCTGACCACAAAAAGGAAGTCCATAAAGCATGGAATCAAGAAAAATGTTCAGGAGATTCACAAACCCAGGCAAAAGATACAATGGGATTGCACCCTAACAACACAAGTGCTACCACCAGAATGGAATGATGTCACTCTCACGCATGGAGATTGGGAGACGATAGATGTGGTGTTTAAACAACTCAGGGTTTCTTGCCATTTCTATGTATCAATCTATCATGTGGTTTGCTGCATTCAAGCCAGAGTTGGAAATGTGTTGCCACTGAAATGTAGATGTTGGCTTGTAATCTAAGATTGATATGTGATTTAATGTGTCTGGCTACAAGGCTTGAGTATTGCTTGTTAAATCCTTAATATAAGTGACACATTCATATTGAACTTGACATTTTTATATGAATATTGCTATTCATATTTGATATTTAATTGAACTATTTTAAAATAAATATCCCTAAATGCCAAACTTGTTCCATTACATGCTAGCCGCTTTAGTTTTTCCGATCTCATCTACTAGCAAAACCGTTCCCTCCAATGGGAAAGAGTCTACGATATTATCAGTTCCTTGCAGTTGGACCTCGGTAGATTGTTCAAGCAGAGATGCTGTGGTTTCATTGTATACAAATCAGAACATTACATTTCACGTGGATTTTTGGGAACCAGTTGGGTTATACCTTCAAACAACTGATACTCCCAAGCGTTGACAATGTATATTAACTTTCAAACGTATTTTATCAGAATTATGTAATATTCTTATCTGTATATTGACATTACTTTAACTAACTATTCTTATGTTCACTTAGTGTAAGCATTTGTTAGCCGTTTGTATTGACTCATTTCTAAATTGTATGTTTTCAATGTATTCATTTTTATAACTTCTGTGGAGTATTCTTTTTTGCTGTTTTATAGTTAATACCAAAAATAAAGGTTGAAATGAAAAAAAGAAGTGATACATCTGGTCATATTACATACCATCCAGTTCTCTTTCCACATCAAGTTGTTATGCCGTAGCTAAAGTATTGTATCTATTTTATTAAGGGAGCAATGTATTTTGATCGAAACCACACGATGCAGGGTTACCCTTCAAGATATCCCTTACCTAGGAGGGAATGATAATGAGTGCCTGACCAGTTAATGTTAGGAATTTGAAGAGGGATGGGTTTCTCTGCGAGCCAATCAGCATGAAGCCAATGATGGAAAGTGTGAGAAGAGCAGGAGGGATAGTAGAATTGAATATAAAACCATCTCACTCACACACAAATGCCTAGCTAACCAAGCACCCAGATACCTATCCGACAATCTCAATCACCACACCCCAGCGCGCCCTACCAGATCAGCTCAAACACATTGCTTAAATATCCCAAGATTTAAGCTCCAAAAAGCAGGGGGCTCCAGCTTCCCCGTGCTTGCCTCCAAACTTTGGAATTCACTTCCTCTCGAGCTGAGATCAGAACCTTCCTTTCACAGATTTAGACACAACACCAAAACTTGGCTTCTATCCAAAGAAACGTAAACTGCCTAGCCCTACCTTACTAGCATGCACCAAGACTGTAAATTTGTAAATATGTAATCGGTTTGTACATTTCTGTTGTATTATTCTTTTGTATTCATCGCAAGCGCCTGGATGCCCTAGGGCCAGGCGGCGCTATACAAATAATAAACTAAACTAAAGTAAACTATAGTATGGGGTGTTTGCTACAAAGCTGAGTATTTTGTCAAGTGGGTACAATGAATCCACAAAGGCAGTTTACCCATCACCTAGAAAGTGCCTGGGGGAAAAGTACCAAGGCGTCCAGAGCTCCCACTCATCAGGCTGGAATAGCGTTCTGCAAACTCCTTGATTGCTTAGCCCATATGACCATGCCTTGCTCTAGTATCAATATTGAGCACAGGCGGCCAGGAGAAGGGAGATTGGTCAAGGGGATCCTCTTTGCCTTTTCGCATAGCTCGTCTAATAGGTCCCCCAGCCTGCCCCTGATTTGTTTTTCATGTCTGTGGTGTTGCCACTACTGAGGCCGGAACAGGTGAGTACTACAGACACATCAAGTGCTTGTCAATCTTGATCTGCCGCTGCATACTTCTTCTCTATCTCATACCCATTCTCTGGATTAATACCAAATACCCAAAGTTTCTAGTGCAGCTGCCTACTCTCACCATCTGAATCCAAACCTCTTTCCATAACAATTCCACCCGGCTCTTCGTGCCCTCTGCCAGCTTGTACGCCTGCTCATGCGTGTAGATTGTATTTTGTTAGAGATCTGGTTGTGTGGTTCCACCAACCTCATAATACCTATGGGACCTCCCATCAAATACAAAGGATGGTGGCATTTCCCACTACTTCGGAATAACCATCTTTAATAAACGTGTCTAATTGTGTACACAAAGTCTGAGCAAGCCGACGATCCATTTCTTGCCTCCCACCAGGATTTAGTGGTTCGAAAGCATGGGAAGGCTCACTAGACTGGGTTTGAGCTTGTTTTGCCTACGTCCACTGCAGGGTGGTCCTTGCCCCACCCACTTTTCTGTTTCCCTTGGTCCCAGGACTGCTCAAAGCTCTCAATCTACATAGCCATGCTTTGCCGGTCACTCTTGATCTATGGGCTTCCAAGGCCCTCATTTCTTTCCCTTACACCAAAGGGATTTGCCCCACCCAACAGCTGCTAGTCCCCCTCAAGCAAGTCTGCCCACATCATCTACTCTTTTCTTGTGGGAAGCCTGGAGACTAATTAGGGTTCCCTTGCAGAACTGTATTAGCTCATTTTAGACACATACACCATGCATACAAATAAGATAAATCATACGTGTACAAATTAAAACAATAGTGTAAATGGCTAAAAATATTCACATCGCAGTCGAGATGCCAAAGCCATAGGAAAAACACATATATACAGCATACATGATCAGATACAAATAGACAATATTCAGAAACACAATATGTCAGTCATATAATGATTTAAAATGATAAAACAGAATCTAGATAATATTCTTCTATGTTACTAACACAATATAAGATGTGTGTCTTCCTCAAGCAGCTACTAAAAGTTTAGAAACAGCACGTTGGATTAAAATCGAAGACCACTCCATGCAAAACTGATTGCAGCAGCTAATCTTCTGATGTTACACAACACGGAAAAATAGGCCACCAACTCAACTTAGTTATAACGACAGCCACCCCAAGTGTTAACACAATCAAAAGACAACAAGGGGCCTGAGGTGGCTGCCCATTTGGTAGACTTGTCACTCAATTTGGTTTCTTAAACACATTTTTGTGAAAGTCGAATAGAAATTCAATTAAACTCACACGTTAAATAGAAGTCAAGTTATTTTACTAAGAACATAAATTTAAGAAAACATACATACGTAGAAACATCATTGTGTAAGATATAGGGAAAAAATTGAAAACAAAATAACTTGAAATAGGTAAGTTTGAACATGATTCGATATATTGCTGACAAAGGCAGCACAAATGGCAAGCTTCCCTGTGCACTCCCAACACCAGTGAACCAACCCTGCGAGAAAAATAATATGGCAAATGAAAGAACCCCCAAACAACTAATCCGAAAAAGAAGAAACTACGACATTTAAGTGCCCAGGGCATCTGCGGGAAAAAAAAACCTATAGTCATGTCACAGCATTGACTGTTGCATCCAAAACAGGCTGCTATGCAGGTTGATAAAGATTTATATTTAAATCGTATGTTACACTGCGCGAAAATCCTAATCAACCAGGCTCTACACAAATGTTGTGAAAGGGCAAAGGAGAAGGAAACACACTTTATCCTTTCATATTCTGCTTTTATTGTTAGGTTTTATTTTGTGGGTAGGGTATTCAGCCTGAGGTTACCCTCTATCATATGAAAATTGATTCGAACTCATTCTTTGTGCTTCAGGATACATGATCTGAATCAGGTACATGTGCTTGGTCCCGGGAAACAACAGATTCATTTGTAGTGATTGCCATATTCATCCTCCCATAGACTTCCCCCGTATTTTTGCCACTTCACGCTGCGATTGCCTGTTACAATGATAGACCGGTCTATGGGGATAAAGAAGTTGTGGCAGACAAATTCGCCTTTATTCCCAGGCTGTTCGAAAAAAATGGAGATGTAGAGGTTGCCCTCACCGGCTATCTTGACAAAATCATTTGGTGGGAGGTGTACGGAACGAATCCGTGTATCTCGACGCAAGGTCACCTTGACGTTGTTCCCACCTTTGGAGTGAGCCTCTGCCGCAGATGCTGGTATCTTTCCTCCTGCTTCTGAGAACGCTTCATAAATAATTTCATCAATGACCACCTTATCTGTGCTATAAAACACACAGAGGTCCCTGCCCGTAGCATTGGCGACATGGGTGTTTGAACGTGCAACCTCGTTGCCCATACTCTCCCCCTGGTATGTTTGATGGAGCTCTGGGAAGACTGTGGCACGGTGTTAGTCAATATCTGCGTTGAGGGGGGTTCATCAACTGCAGCTGCAAAAGGAGAACTGAAGTTAGCAGCACATCATGAAACACACATTCACCCAAATCTACAATGCACTTTCCTCAGCAGGGACAACATGATGCAATCACTTTTTGATTTCTTCTTCAATTAATGTAAGTCGACAGAGCAAAAAAATGGTTTCCCATTAAAAACTGCTTCTGATGGTAAACAAGACACACAGGTCAAATTATGAGTTAACCACTACTGCGCATTTAAGAGATTGATATGATTTAGTCCAAAGTATGATATACATTTCAGATACAGTGAATGTTTCATACCACATAATGAGCTTTAAGAGCACCGCCGCGCAGAAAAGGGTGGTGGTAAAGTGACATCAATTACATTACCGTACCAATGTACTACAAGTTTTGGTGGTAAGGTGTAGGATGCACCTCCAGAGAAAAGCTGGAGCTGAATCATCCACCTTACTGCCAACAATTGCCTGATATACTGTGCAAAATTACAGCTCATAGTAAATCTACCGAAAATCCCCATGGAGTCCTACGGACTACACAAATGGTGATTTACACTGCCATACCAATAGTGTGAATCCTGTGGTAATGCCAGTGGACCATGTAGCGGGAACAGTAAATGGTTGTGGTGGTAATTCATCAGATTTACTGCCAAGGTACTGGCAAACACGCAATGAGACACAATGGGCCTCATTACGAGTTTTCCGGTCCGGAAACAATGGTGCCGGTAAGGTCATCAGAGTTTGACCCTTACAGGCGCATCGGCCACTATAGGCAGACTCTTCATGGAAACGCTGGCACCGTTAGCAACGGTGCCGGCGCTTCTGAGTCCCCACTCCCATGCAGTCCTATGGAACTCCACGTGAATGGGGACTAACATTTTAATGGCGCCTGACTTCCCAGGCCGCCGGACTTGCAATATCCCTTTGGCACCGGGAAGTCAGGCGCTGGTAAAATGTTTTGAGTTTGGCGGCAACCTGCCGAAAGCGCCGGCAGGGTTACCGCTGGACTCATAATGAGGCCCAATGACTTTTTGCACTATTTGGGCTTAACTGTGGTTGGAAGTTCATGATATGATTAGTCGTTTATAACACGCCTGTACAAAAGTGTTTCTAGGCGCAACATAAATGCTGTGTCTGGTACCCCACAGTTTATAGGACATTGCACTAGGTCTAGAAAGAACTAAAGAGGCATGCCCGCAGCCTGGTTGATGACCAACGCAATGAGTTCCTATCCACAGCGGGCAGCTCCCAATGCTCAGCATTAGAACTGTGGCCAGGGGAGGAACATTCACTGACAGGCAATGCCTAAGGCAGCATTGTGGGAGTTGGAATTGTGGAGTTAGGAAGTGAATTTGAGTAATGAACACAATGTAGAAAATCTGGGTGTCCAGTCATTATTTCGAATACAAAAGGGTCGAGAAAAAAAATGACCGAATGCTTTTTGTTTAATGTATTTTTTGTTTTTTGTGTTTGGTATACGAAAAATTAGTGGTTTTACACCAAAAAACGGCTGCTTGGGGGAGACCTCCCCAAAAAAAGTGCAGTCGGTAATTATTTTTTTCGATCCTTTTGATTCGAACTTATTGTATTCAACCCTTTTATATTCGAAAGTTTAACTATAAACCAAAAATGTGTATGCATTTATATCCAAAGTTAAGCATATTGCGCTAGTCCCTCCCTGCATCTCCTCCAAATCCTCAGACAAAAAAAGGTTATTGTATATGTGTAGAATCCATAAGGAAGTTCCCAGCGGCTACTATTTCGATGGTCAATGCGCTTCCACGTGGGGCCTGATGAATGATGCTATGGGTTCCTGCTTCCATCTCAGTTTTGCACACACGGAGGAGATCTATAATGGGTATTGCCCACTACGGGCTCTGCCTGCTACCAGCAGATGAGGAAAAGCAGTCAAGGTTCATAGTCATTCCTTCTTTCCATTGGTGCCTGCTTAGCTGCTTGAGGCTGGGCCACAAGGTGTGGCAAGCCTGGCTAGCAAACTATGGCTTACGATACTGTGCTGGTTTCATGCAGCTGCTCTGTGGTGTGTGTACACAAGGGTGTGAATGAAAACCGTTTATACTATGACCCTAGAGTAGCATTTGACCACCACCTCCCTCATCAATGTAAACCAGCATGTGTTATCTCCAGTATGCCTGTTGATGCAAACATATGTCCCAAGCGTTAGTCAATTGTAGGTGTTCATTTGAATAGTAACCTGGAGTCCACAAGCATAACGGAGCGTGGAACAACAATTTGCTATAACCAGCTAAGCCCCTGTGATGAGGTCACGAGGGATAGGAGAGGGGATGAGGAATGGCAGATCCTAGGGGCCGGGGAGCACTGCCCGCTCTGCGATGCTAGCGGAAGATGCTGGTGGAGAGGAGCATTGGGGCCGTGCTGGCTGAGGTGGACAAGTCGTCATTGCCTTGTTAGACTCTGGAAGCCAGCAACCTGCTTGCCACACTAGCAGACCTGATCCCACCAGACAAACTCCAGTTCCTGCAAGGGAACAAGTGAACAGCAAAGGGGAACATGACATGTGCTTCTTCCATCAGAGAAGAAAAAGGATTGGGCCTGGCAGCAGGTGGCCCGCATTAGGGCAATGAGGGTACCATGAGCTATGGCTGCTCCTCTGTTGTCCTACTCTGTTGGGGGTAATGGCCCATGTCGTTTTTATATCTGGTTGATTTATATTACATTTTTAGACGTTTCCCTAGATCCTATAGAACCTAGGTATTCGAATCAACTCCTCCTCAGAAGAAACAATAAATCAATCATTTGAAGCACATTAGTCTAATTGCTCGGCCTCACAGCATAGCTGCGGTACTTTGATGCCTCAATGTCAGGGGCCAGCTAGAGGCTACTGCACTTTGTCCCGACATCATTTCCACTGTACAATGCACATGAGAGAAGCATTGGCCCCCATATGGATGCTATCCTGACAAATGCCAAGGGTGACTAAATCCCATGTCTGCCCATCCATTGAACGAGCTCAACTCGATCCTTTCTCTGTGACACTGTGAGATCATATAATCGTGAGCTTGAATTTGCGGATAAGTATATAACGCATATGTGGATCCATCTGTATGTCAGTGAGGCAAAGCTGACAGCAGCACTGCACTTTCAGGAACCACGGCCGACTGTATGAAGAGCTAAGAGCACATCTTAATAGCTGCAGTGGGGTGCTGTTAGAGTATACCTCACCTCCGCAGGGTGCATGGTGATCCATGGTCACAGTGAAGCACGAATAAAGCTCAAATGAATTGCCTAATGAAATAGAAGTGGCAGAGTGTGGGAGTTGCTAATATGGCTGTTTCTGCACACTCAAGAAAGTGTTTAACTTTAGCATAATTTCAATGAATTGACTAAAAAGTTAATTACTATATTTCTCACTTTTTCTTACATCTTTTCAAACAATTCATAAAAGTAGGGAGTGGTATTCTGATGAACCCTTTCACGACTGTGTTGGAGACTAGCAGCAGAGTAATTCTGACTTAGGCAACGTCCGGCTCCGGGTGGGGTTATGGTACTTTGGTAGCTTGACCCAGTGGCCATTATTAAATAGTCAAGGAGTGCTTAAAAATGTATTCAAAGCTCAGCCCATTAGCGGAGCACCAACGGTTAATGTTCACAACCAGAGGTCAATGCCGTAAACTGGGTAGCACTGACTACCCAGGAAAATGCAATGGACACTAATGCTTATTAATTGAAATTCCACGCCAACGTCACACGTCCACTTTTCGATGGACAGCACCACTTTGCGGATTAAGTGGGAATGATCAGAATGGCCCTGGTCTGCCCATGGGCAGCGCTATCAGAAACTCAAGTCCTGCGCCATGCAATCAACAAAGTGGGCATATGTGATGGCCCACGCACCCGCGTGGTGCCGAAGCACACTGTGGCAAAACTGCATATAGACGGTGGTTTTTGCTTTAGGGGTTTGGACACTCGTGGAGGCTCACAGAGAGGGGGAATATCGAAAGATGGGTCAGCTGCATATCACTGCCAGCCAACATTTGCGAGTTTCCACCTTATGCGTCTCACAAACATAATGATGGCACCATTGCCTTGTCCAATTCCATTTCTAGATGTATGCTATATAGGTGTGCCCCTTCAACAAGACACATCCTCATTTATTTATTGTGCATTTGTTAAGGTGCTTATACATCAAGTAAATTGTGTTTCAAAGCGCCCACTGGGCAACAGGGAGGGAACATGGGAAGGAAAGGCAAACATAATAGCAATGAAGAGAAAGAAAGAGGCGATCCTACTAGGCCTTGTGAGCAGTCAGAAAGTGCAAGTGCAGAGAGAGAGAAGGGACGAGGGAGGGGGTGAGTGCTAGGAGATCCACAGAGGGAAGTGCTAGGGAGTAAGTTGCAATCAACTGGGAAGTGCCTGGAAGAGATCACTAGGTAAAAGTGGTCATCTGCCAATACAATAAGTGCAGGCCTGTGAGACAGCACAGGCCAGTGGGCACCCAAAGGAAAGTGCTGGGAGTGGGCAGAAGCTGAGGTGATTGGGAGAGGGGCTGGCCAGGACCCAGAAGGATGCATAAGGGCCATGGTCACCAATCTCACTGTCTGTGGGGTTTAGCAAGGGAGGGAGAGGGAGAAGGAGGAGGTGAAAAGGAAAGTCTTGAGGAGCTTCCGGAATTTGAGGAGATCCATCGAAAGACAAAGGGGCAGGCTGTTCCAGAGGAGGGAGCCAGCTGAGGAAAGAGATCAGTCACCAGCTCGCTGTTTAGAAAGCACTTGACATGCAGAGAGTTGGTGCTGGAGGAGCATAAAGATCTGGAGGGAGAGTATTTGGTGAGAGTCAGTTGTAGATAGCGTGGTCCCCGACCGCAGATATCCTTATGGAAGATGCAGAGGGATTTGAATTTGATCCTTGCAGCCACCGGGAGGCAGTGGAGAAATTTTAGGCTTGAGAGATGCGGTCCCTGAGCATAGCGGCCAAGGATAAGTCTTGCAGCCCTATTCTGGATAAGCTGCAGGGACGTAGAGTGGAACAGTGTAGATTAAGGAAGAGGCTGTTGAGTAGTCCAGCCTAGAGACTACCAGAGCTCTAGAGACTTTGAGCTTTTGGGGTAAAGTGGTGAAAAGAAGGATTCCTTTGAGGCGGTGGAGTTGAAAGTGGGCCTTCTTGGTAAGGTCCTGGATATAAGGGAGTAAGGAAAGAGAGGAGTTTAAGATGACTCCAAGGTGTCTGGCTTCAGATGAAGGAGAAGGGGGAGAGCCCAGAGAGGGTGGCCAGAGTGAAGGGAAGCAAGAGGGAACAGGAGTCCCAGTGGGAAGGATCTCAGTCTTTCTGGCGCTCAGGCAGAGATCACTGAATGCCCCCCAGGAATGGATGGCAGATAGGTAGTCAGGAATGATGGAAGATGTAAGGAGAGGGTCAGAGGGAAGTTTGAAGAAGAGTTGTGTGTCATCTGCATAACAATGGAAGTAAGGGGAGAAAGTGGAAAATAGGTGTGCAAGCAGGGCAAATAGATGTTAAAGAGCCAGGGAGAGAGGTTGGAGCCCTGGGGAACACCACAGGTGGAGATAGAGGTAGAAGAGGAAAAAGTGCCCAGGATAACCTGGCAGGGGCGGTCAGTGAGGAAGGAGGTCAGCTATTCCAGTGCCTGCTCCGAGATACCTAGGCTACCCTTACCCAGATGCATAATGTTAGCCTTCATGGAGACCATGGTGAGACAAATATTTAGTGTATGCATTGCCACGTTTCTGAAGAGTTGCAGGTGGTCTTACCATTACAATGCCATAATCAGAATCAATTTGTATCAAGAGTCTTCTGTCACAAAAGGACATGTGGACTAACCTCCTAGTTCTTTTGACAATTAATGAATACACAATGTAAAGATCAATGGCACTTGAACACAACCCTGGCACACTCCCCTTGGCCCCAACGTGGCATTAGCTCTTCTGAGGCCCACACTCACTCTTGCAGAATCACCTGCGTTCAACTAAATCAATAGGCTTAGGGCCAATAGTTTTCACGGATATATGCAGTCAATGCAGAGGACAGATCCTTAAAGGTTAGATGGACAGAACAATTATTGCCCAATACATATTCAGAAGTGAAAACGTGGCATGTGAGCTCCGGTGGTAGGGTTCCCGGGCCCTCCCTACATCCATACTGTGTGTCAGACAGAAGATTTAGTTTTGCCTGCAATTCAGTGAGGCTTTTATCAACTATCTCAACAAACATTTATGCAGAACTATGAAGCAGGACAATGGGACAACATTAATTCGGTTCAGATTTCTCCACCTTTTTAAATAGCAGAACGAGTATGTCTTCTTTAGAACTTCCAGGAAGTGCTTGAATTTGTAGAGGTGTTTTAAGTGCACATTTTTTTTTTTTTGCAATATGTTTCTTGCTTTTTCAGCCGTTTCAACGACGTTTGGGTTGTCAAAAAAACGTGCATTTTCTAGGACTATTCGATAACCTACCATTTCAGAGAAAGTGGCTTTTCTGAGCTTTTGCTGGAACACCTTAGAAATCCAAGCTTATCTCTGAGTTTTCAAGCCAAGCTTTTCATAGCAAATCCACGGATTTCCAGTCTCATTTATACATGGGCAAGCTCTCTGTGTTTGTTCAGTGCTTATCGACTTCTAGGCACTATGGGCCTTTCCTTCCAAGAATAATTCACTTAGCTTCTATCATTTGTTGATCGAAGGCCCCCATCCAGGCCAAACCATATCAGAGTACTGTCTTTTCCCAAAGGTAGTCTATAGTAGTCAGGAAATTCCAAAGACCCTCACACTCGATGGGAGCTGTGGGTCAGTAGAGAGAAGCCTCAAATGGCTTTTCTTGATAACATAGATTTTCCCCAGTCCATTTATATCTCAACCTCCCTTCTCTTCACCCTCGAGCTGAGGAGCAACATGTAGACACCATCCATGTGAGGGTTCTAGGTCATGCCAAAGCACTGGCAGTTCTGCACTGAGTCGTCATAGTCATTTTCCAGATCACGTTTTTCTTCTTGACTCGATCACCCTAACCTACATCTGGAGACAATTCATCCAGCTTTGTCTTGGCGTCAATTTCACCTTGTTATTGCTGTAGCTCTAGTTACCCCTGGCCTTTCAGGCTTTTTAAATTGGCTTTTTTTTCTGGATGTAATGTTTTCAACCACAATTCTCTTTAAATGGGTACCCCAATACGTGGCTTCAAAGACTACTACATTTGTTAGGGAAGATGGAGGGAATAACTGGTCAGGATGCTTCCCTTTAAGAAGCAGGTGCAGTTGCCCTTGTTTTCACCAGCTTAATAAAAAATGCCAGCGCCTTCGGTCTGTCAGAGTAAGCACGAGGTTTGCAGGCTTCACGCCATCACATCAGCCTTTTTTGAATGGGTCTTTTGGTTGTATTTCTTTATTTTCATTTCCTGTCGAACATCTGCTGTGCTAGGTCTCCTGCCATTTTCTGCCCCATCCTTCCTGTCTATTCTCCCTTTCCCCATCCTCCTCACAACCTCCACACGCCTTCTCCTGGGACCCGGTAGAACACAATTTACCCCTTGGTTTAAAAAAAAAGAACAGATATCAAACTACTCCACTTGCCTCTTAAATCCCACGACAAAGCTATACATTGTTTCTCCTTTCTTCTGAACCGTGGAATGAAATGTGATCCTTTGATAGCATACGTTTTTTTTTATTTTTTTATTACGAGTATATAATCACCAAAGTGATTTTTACAAGAGGTTGAGAAAAAAAATACATCAATTTACAATTTCAAAAAAAAAAAAATTGTTACAGAATGGTTGAAGCAGAGAAGAGATCCAAAGTCAGGAGAAGCTGTAGCTAAGGGAAGCATGAGCAAGATCAAAGCAAGTTCAAAGACACACTCAGCCCAACTGGTGAGTGGCCCATCCAACGCCCAACCTCGCATTTCACCCCTTGTGCTTGTGCTTAGATGGGTCCGTTCTGCCCAGACTGCGAATCTGTGTGAGGAAAGATTTGATCTAAAATTTTGGTGGCTGCTATTGTCCAAGAGGGTCTCAAGCCTCCTATTAGGCGATCCCACCAGAGTGCTTCGTTGAGCAAGTAAGCTTGCTTTAAATGGTGAAGCAGGTACGGCGATCTATAGTTGTCTGTTCCTGGAAACAATAGAAGAAGATGCTGTACTGTTTCGATTTGTGGGGTGTCAGTACAAAAGCGGCAGATATTAGTTGAAGAAAGGCCTCTTATATGCGGATTTCATTCGTAGGGAGCAAATTGAGCCTAGCACGGAGTAGAGTATTCCGGGTTTTTCTGCTTGAATGTTTTATCAAAAATGGTTGGATTGTATTTAATTTTCTGCATGATAGCATACGTTTTTTTCTGGATTGACGCATGCCAAGATTGACATGTAGCTTGTCATAGGTATCCGTTTCATAATTATAAAATTATAATCCAATGTCAGGGATATCTGGGCCAATGCAGTGTAGCAGGAGGCTGTGTTCTCGCTCCACATCTTCGAGTCATGCGAGCAAGGCAAAGTCTCTCATCCAGCTTGGCCAACGGGCGCCTAGGTCACTGGTTTCTGTGATCTTGATGTACAAAGGTTGTTAGAGAGAGAGCATTAGCAGCAACCATGGCGGGTGTTGCCATGGCAGCAGCAGGTGGCTCATTTCTGTGTGGGCGTGATATGCATATCGAGGTTAGGGGATAAGCAAGGGTCTGACTACAGCACGTTTGTCAGAACAGGTGTTATTGTCGAGTATGTTTTAGACCTGTGCACTTTGTTCGTGCACTTTTCCTCGATGTGCTTGTGGTCGAATGTTTTTGTGGTATATGTTTGTGTCGGGTTAGAGGGTGCAGCCACGGAGTGGTTGGTGGTGTGGGTTGGAGAGGTTTCTTTTTTTTTAGAAGAACCCGCAATTTAAAAAAAGAAAATCGACCGACTAAAACGTAGAAGCACATCTGTTAGAGACATCTGTTTTGCCATGGGAAGAATAGGTTGTATGTTTGGTGGATTTCGGATATATGTACAAATGATGTTCCACTTTTTTCTGGCAAACTTCTCTGCAGTGGCACTTTGAGAAAGGAGCACTTCCCACTTTATTATTTGGTAACATGCTGTGTCCTGCGATTGCCCGCTCATTGCCAATACGAGTTGGGCACGTAGTTGCGTTGTTTTGGGTTATTAGGTGGCAATGCCATCTATAAAGTGAAACTATTGCATTACGACGGGGAGAAATGGCATACGAGGAGGGACACAAAGCTTGTATTATTGGGTATTAACCCACCCATTGACTGCCCTTGGCCCTGCTAATCCGTAAGGCCGTTCCCAACCAGTTCATGCCACTCTCCACCCAAAATGCCTCCCCATGGGGGTTCTTTGGGCTCGCTTTACTCAATCCTTAACATCAAAGTTTGCACTTGAAGGGCTTGCCAGTGTTTTTTCAAAGTAATCTTCTGAGAGTTAATGACTTAATTGGAGCTGTAAACGGCTCCTGGTGCAATACAAAATAGCTCTTAACCAGGTCTGCTTACAGCCACTGATTTATAGGCACCATACTTGTCCATCACTGAAGGCCTGTTAAAAACAAACATAGGCAAAGCCAACAGTTTTGGCTTGTGTGTATCAGGCATGTGTCAGGCCCTGCTATTACATTCCCAGCTAATTGCACAATTTTGTAGCTGCTACCATCAATGGCAGTTGATACCGCTACGGCAGTGCCTGGCAAGCACCTTTCACATGCGCACACAAAAGTCCAAACTGTTGGCATTGCCAATGCTTGTTTCTCTTTGCAGGCGAGCATCTGTTGAACTCAGTTTCCTAGTGCACTCTGCCCTGTCCTTCCAGTGACCGTCCCCACCCTCCTCCCAACTCCCATATAGCACATACGTGTGGCGATTGAGGAGTGGGTCTGGGCAGAGCATGACAATCCCGATCTTTGGCATTAGGCCCATGTTAACCAATGGTGCAGCCTTTTCATATGAGCCGATGAAAGTCCACGGCAGGCTGTTTCCCATGGATAGGAGATATTTATGTTAGCAGATGAGGTATATGGTTGAAATCGAAAGGATATGCGTGATTTTTCCACCGCGGAAAAGTCAGCAACGGAAAAGTTTGCATGAGAAATGTGCGAACCACAAAAGGTTTGCACATTTCCCATGCAAACACGCATTTAAAACCCCTACATACCCACACCCCCACCCACCCACACACACAACATACCCACAACACTCCCCCACCCACACCCCAAACATAAACAAACCCTACTTACCTTTTTTTACACGCTGAGTCCCTGTGGCACCAGTTCCCTTTCACTTCCGTGATGCAGGGTCCTTTTCTTTTTTCTTTTTTTTTCGGGACCTGGAGGGGTGTCCCCCGCAACCCCCGCTCACTATACCACACAGTATAGTGAGCATTGTGTTGCCGGGGACACCCCCACAGTCCCCACAGTCTTTTTTTTTATACTTACCTACAATGCTACCACCAAAGGTTCGAAATTTGGTGTTCGAACCTTTGGTGGTAGCATTTTTCAGAATTTTTGTACGGTCGGACCTTTTTTTTCAGTCCGATCGTGCAATTCCAATCTAAACGATCCCTGGTTTGAAGCCTGAACACAAACAGCCACAGCAATACAGCTCTTTCCACAGCCAAACATCTCACAGCATGGAGATCCAGGTACAAACCTTCATGACTGAAGAACTTGTTAGACAGGTTTCTCCCTTTTCTTGGAGTCAATACAGTTCTGTTTAGCACAGATCAGAGGGTGAGGAGTCAAGACTCAGAATTCCCACACAGGAATTCCTATGGCTCAGGAAGCAACATGGTCGCATCTATCATGAGGCTTTCTGTGTGGCTTTCTGTAGCCACATTTGGCAGGCGGGCTACAGAGGCGCACTGGAAGTAGGAGGCCTGGTACAAGTGGTTATAGCAACACCGTAAAGGAGGTGGGGGTGCATGCAGTTCTGGAAAGCGGCTATTAGAAAAGCATGACAGAGAGTCAGTGCATCATCACGCGCTAAATGCCACCAACGCAGGAATGGAGCGCACAGACCTTTACATAGATGGGAAAAATCTTGCAGTCAAATGGCTCCTCTGTGAACTGCGGGGTACAGTTCTTTCCTTTCACTACAGAACAAAGTAACATTATTAATTTGTCAGTGTTGCACCCAGCAGAGAACCTTTCTCATGTAATGACTTTGAATTGAGCTTTTTAGGATGGAGGGTGCTTAATGCTGCTGATGGCTGGGCATGGCCATGAGAGTCGTCCATATTATTGAAGAAGGGTGGCATTTCACATTCTGGGGCCCTTTGGATCCAGAATATTCAGGACCTCGGAACATAACAATGTTCTAAAGGATTGTATACAGACAATATAGTTCACAATTTTTGATAGGGCTGCTTTAGCCCACCTGCAGGAATGGGTCAGTCAATAAGGAAAGAAACTTTGTAGATAACCCAACTGGGGTTGCGGGTGGGAGTGGTAACGTACAAGCAAGCTTTACATCTTTATTTGATTATATCCAACTCTAACCGCAAAAGGAGACTATACATTGTGTATTCATGGACCTACATTGCCTTTGATAAAGTCAACAAGTCAAAGTTATGGCAGTGTCTCTGGAAAATGTACTCCCTGATGGTTCTGATGCACATTCTCTCCTGCCTTTATAAGGGGAAATCAGAATACATACTGTGATGAATCTTACATATTCCTCACTAATTCCCTGCCTAAAGTCTCCTCCCAGGTGGCCAGGGAAATACTGACCAAAGCAATCATGATCCACTTTCTGGGTAGTGAGAAAAAAAAGAACTTAAAATCCTGTGGTTTGCTTTTATGCAGTGGTTTTTTCAGGTTGGGAACTTTGCATCCTATTTTTGTACTACATCAGGAATTTTGAAAACGCTGGCGACCAGAATTATCTCTGACTTGCATTTAAGATGTCATTTGGAAAAAGAACATTATGAAATCCACCTGCCAATAGGATCCACATTACCTTAAGTGATAGTCAGTTGTCTGGCTATTTCCCATGGCCCAAGACGAGAAATAAGTGTGCTCTTATCACCAGTGCACGGATCACGGCCATAGGGTAGAATGGAATTACCCTGAAGTGGACGAGTAGTTTGATACCTAATCAGAGTTGCTATATCAGTAATGCAGCAAAGGAAGACTTGTTGCATCTGTTATTCTTTTGCCCGGTTTATGTGAAACCCTGTCAGCACTTTCTTAAGCCAATGCTCAAATCTGTAAATTTGAGGCACTGCAAACCAGCCCTTCATTTTATTTTAAAGGCGGAGAAACCTGTTAGAGCTTGGATATTGCTATTTTGTTTATGATCTTTACTGAGAATTTGATATAGTCTGATTAAATGAAACGTCTGTTATAGCTATGCATCTTTGGTTTAAATGAATTTTCGAATAATTTTCTGTGTTTATTGATTCTTTGCTTTTTAAAGGCATTGTATCTGTTTTATAGTCAATGTTTCCGGGGGTTCTTGTGCTCATTGTCTGTACTTTTGTGTGGGATGATAACGTTTGTTACATTGTAACTTTAATGGAATCTTTTCTGAATAAACTTTCTCAGTACTACTAGTACTAGTACTACACCATATGTAACTAGGTTTTCGTATGACACTCGTTTCCAAGTCCTACTCAATGGACTTCATTTTATTGAGCTAGAGCAGCTGAACTGGTGAGATGGCCGTGTGGGATGTGAACATGTGACTGTCAAGTTGCACAAGGATTTATTCAGCAGGCACATTAACACAATGTGCTATGTAACAAGTTACAGCACATACAGCATCCAATAGTATGCCGTGCATATAAAGCCCATTGACAGCGAGATAACTATTAATTTCTATGTCTAACCTGAGCGCAGGACGTAACATAATTTTAGGCTGTCCGGTGCTAAGGAAAGGATGCTAAAAAAAGGAGTAGTGGTATGTGACGAGCCTAGCGTTAGCCCATCCACTATTTTAGCGGCATCAGCCTGCCTGGAATGTTCCCTTTATCACCAAAGTACCAAGAAATTTGTAAGCAGTACCCATGGTGTCCTGAGTGTGTCAACCTGTACTGTTGGCCATGGGAACAAGGAAACAAAGGGCCTCGTTATATGTCTGGCGCTCCCGTAATGAAGGGGGCCGGTACGGGATCGGCACCCTTCATTACGGGAGTGCCGATTACGAGCTTCCCTTTGCGGGACCCAGATCAGACGCCTGGTAAAATCAGGCGTCCTTTCCGGGTCCCGCGAGGGGAAGAGGGAGGTAATAAAGGGCCAGATGTAATCTGCCCATTATTACCTCCCTCCCCATTCCCATTGAGCCCTATGGGGGCTCAAATGGGAATGGGGATGGGTTCCTGCAAGGAGGATTTACCGGGTCCACCTATGTCGGAGTAACTCGGTAAGTCCCCATTGCAGGAACCCGGTAATGGAGTCTGGTACGGAGGCAGACATGGAACTAATAGCTCCATGGCTACCTCCATACTCGTAATGAGGCCCAAACTGTCCAACATTTGAGAACACTTAAGAGGGGATTGTTGTACGAGGAAGAGTAAGGATTGTATTTTTCTATTGCCTTGCATTCAAGTAAGTATATTTTTGGTGACAGAAAGTTAAAACAGTCTAAATATAAACATTTTGGGCTCCAAATCATGGGGCTCTCTCCAAAATAGGCAGTGTTGGTCTTTGTGCATGGAGCGAGGGGTGTTATAGATAGGGGTGCTCCGAATCGCAATTGTAGTATTCTACCGATTACCAATATTTCATGCCATATTCAGGTGAAGTCGAATATCAAGCCAAATTGTAGTTTTAAATGAATCAATTTTGAAACTTGAAAATCGCACTTTGTAAGGAAAAAAGAAATCACAGCACTGTTTGAAATACATGTCCTCACGTTTTTCAATTTCATCACCACATCATCCCTATTTAAGGCAGACAAGCCAGAAAATAATAGATTAACAAAAAAAGAAAAGGAACAGTCACCTGAAAGGATGTGGCTTATGCAAAGCCAGTGCTTCTCAAAGTGGCAGGGTTCATAGATGCAAAGTGCCCGGCTGCAATAAGCAGCATGAACATTGCTGTTCATACGCTTGCAACTTTTTTCAAGTTATAATGTCGAAAAGCGGCTTTCTTTCCTTCCGTGCAGCTTACAGAGAAATGGATCAATAGTTCCTTGCTGTGCCTCTTGTCTCAGATCATTGGACATCAACTATCTCTCCCGTGCAAGGGATGACCTACAGCAAAGTGGAAGTGAAAAGTCCAAGATGGCGTCTAATGTACACGCCCAGAGAATGTGGTGTCACGTGCGTAGGCAGAGATCCCTGGGGACTGCTGCCAGCACTCCGAAGGCCTCTTCACATTGGAGCACGTTTTATGCATTTTGACTGAGCCATGTCTCTTTAAGGGACAGCGATTATAACACTCTCGATTCTCATTCCTTCCCCCGGGGCACACTCCTCTACGAGAGCGATACTTTCAGACATGACCGGAGCGACAGGTTCGGTCAGATACACGTAGGAATGCTTGACATGTGAATTCATCTGCGCAAAGTCTACGGGTTCTAAGAAGGTGCTGGCTTGTTAGGAAGCCTCTCACTTGCAGCACCGATCATTCTGCATGCCTTGTCTATCCTATCATACCCACCAGCAGAGGGGCTGCAAGGAGTTGTCTATGCTCTCACTCGTCAAAACTCCACCTCGCAACACATTTTCAGTCTCCGTTGAAAAGTCGTGACTTCATCATGACTGACAGTCAATAAAAGCAGCCTCAGCCGGCCACACAACATTGGTGACGAGGTGCTGGCTCCACACCAGTCTGGTGGCTGCCAGCCTGCACTCAGCCATGTCGGCGCGCATCCCACAGCGTCCCGGACATCAGGCAGTGATTGGTGCATGACCCGAATTCGGAGCTCCAGGAAAAACAAAATGTAATGATAACGCTGCACAGACCAGCGTTGTAGGAGTTGGGAAAGGAGAGATGTGACGTTTGCCACAGGCTAGTGCTTCATTTGTAAAAAAAAAAAAAAATGTGCCAGGGCCCACATATTTGTTAGCACTGTTGACACTGCAGTGGCATACCTGCCTACATTTGAAAATCAAAAACCCCGCCTAATGTCACACAAGACCGCCCATTTTCACATGGCTCCGCCCACATGTCAAAACGGTAAACTTTGCAATGTGATGTGACGTCAGAAATGTGCAGTTCAAATTGAAATATGCATATTTCATTAAATTGGCTTTTCACAACCACCCAAATTGCATAGGACAAAAGGCATTCGCCTTCCATAAAATCAACACGTTAAAATGTGCACATGTAAACTCCAAGAACCAATACAAAGGTTTCCCCTGAATTTTGCAGTACTGAAATTGGACATTTCACCTTATTTGTTTTTCATCAGGTTATTTAGTGCAGTGGTGAGTTGTCCAGCCTGCAAACCTAATGGCTGTGGTTCAATGGCACTGAGTCCACCCTCTTAAAAATGTGGATGGACTCTGTCCACCCACGTACCCTCTACTGGAGCCCTGCTAAACTGGGCAAAAAGAACGATAGCAAAATAAACGCGCGTTCGCAATGAAATTTGGCAAAAACGAATGAAAGGTGAAGCAAAATAAACGTGCGTTATTTTGCTTCACCTGCATTCTTTTTGCCAATTTGCTGGAAGCGTTACAGTCATTGCTGCAGAGACAAAGCCACTCTCAGGCAGTATACACGCATTTCGTCGAATGATTTTACATCGTCAGACTTTTCATCGCCAACCCTTTCATCGCCAAAAACTTTTTTTAAAAAAACTTTTGGGGGGGGGTGTTTGGTGCAGTTTGGGGTATGATTATTTAAGTAAGGGGGAATTGGGGGGCAAAGCCCCCCCATAAATAAAAAAATTAAAAAAGGAGTTTTTGGCGATGAAAGGGTGGCGATGAAAAGTCCCACGACGTAAAATCATTCGGCGAAATAACGTAGAACCACTCAGGCAGGGAGTCCGCGGCAGAGCACTCCTGCAAGCATTAAAAAAAAGCAATGAATAAAAGCTGCCCCCCACCCCAGCAAGGGGCTCACAGGAGGCACATTTGCAGCATTCGTGGGTCCGCACAAACCACCACCTAATTGGCTAATGGCAGCAGTCTTTTGCAGCCAATCAGATTGAGGATTGGACGGACCGTAAACTGCTCCGGGGAAAACCCAGAGGTTAGGCAGGTATGTGCGGCGGGCAGTTCCCCACTACTGCTGCCAGCACCTATAGCTGTGCCCCACAGTGTTGACAAATTTGGGGTGACACTACAGCTTGCACCTGCACATTGTAGTTGATGGATGCACTATCAGCACTTCATTATTAAAGTGAGTCTGAGACACTAAGTGCGGAGGCTCAAAAATAAGTGCCAGGGAAAACACCCCCACAAATTAAGCACTGCAGAAAGCACTAGGAGCATATTTTTTCGGGCCCTTAAGTCTGAGTTTCAGACTGTGAGTTACTGTACACATACAAGAAACGTGTAAAAGACTGTGTGATGTGAAAGTGGGTTTTGCAATGAATTGTCACTTTGATCGTACTGGTGTGATTTTAAAAAGTGAACTTAATTCACATGTCTGTATATTGGGCTGGAACATGAGATTATGCTTAGTGCTTGAGTTACAAAAAGGTTTTTAAATAGGAAAGTCCCATTCAAAATGTTTTTTTTTAAATCAGACACTGACTTCTTGTAACCAGCGTCTAGGCGCTCTCTAGTGGCTCCCATCGCCAGACCTTTTTTTGAAGATCGGTTAAAGGAGACGCCATCAGTTCACCTCCATGAGGTAGCTGAGTAGGTTGAAAGACCACAGAAAAAGTCTGTCTGGGGCCTGCAGATGGCAGATTTTGACCCAAACTGGGCTAACGTCCTATCTGCGGATAAAGTCGATTAGTGAAAATCATAACTAAGATGGTGTTGCCCTAGGTCTCAGTTATTAATCAACTACATCCAACGTAGCACAAAACACAATTGCCTTGTGTTTTCAAAAGGGATCAACTTCCAGCACTTCTTTAAACACCATGGTACCACACCCATCTATTTTGTACATCACTGCCCACCCTTCACACAATGTATGGGTGCGCACGACACCGGCTGTGATCGAGCGCCAGTGTGGTGCACTGTGCAGATAGGACAAAGCAGAACATGTAGAGATCAGTGCTTCATTACAAAGGAATAATGTGCATTTGACACTCCTAAAGCAGAGGCAGATCAAAGGCAGACAATAAAAGCGAGGCACCCTGAGCTGGGAGACTAAATACCTGTCATCACAGAGAGTTACAAGAGTGGTGCCGAGAAAATCACCACTTCCACCAGACTGATATGTGACCGTCACGCTGACTCACTCCTTGTGCAGCGCACCAAGACATGGGGCCTAATTACGACCCTTGCTCTGATGGAATGAAGGGGGCCGGTACTGGACTGGCCCCCTTCATTCCGTCAGGGCTGATTACAAGGTTCCCTTTGCGGGACCCCGATCAGACGTCTGGTAAAACCAGACATCTTTTCCGGGTCCCGCGAGGGGAAGAGGGAGGTAACAACGGGACACTTGTAATTTGCAAGTTGTTACCTCCCTCCCCATTCCCATTGAGCCCTATGGGGGCTCAAATGGGAATGAGGAATGGTTCCTGAAAGGAGGATTTACCGGGTCCTCCTATGTCGGAATGACCCGGTAAGTCCCGGTAAGTCCCCATTGCAGGAACCCGACAATGGAGCCCGGTTTGGAGGCAGCCATGGAGCTAGCAGCTCCATGGCTGCCTCCAAACTCGTAATGAGGCCCATGGTCTCTACAGCTGCTGGCCTGCAAATTTAAACATAGTGGAGTGCTATAGCAGGCCAGCTGCTGCAGAGGCCATGGTGCACTGTGCGGCCGCGCGCCACCATGTTGCTGGCATTTTTTTCTTTTTTGTTTTAGAGCTGCCTGCTCTGCAGCGTAGGCGCTGCTGGGAGCAGTCAAAACCTTAAAAAAGAGTGCTGGTGTTGAAAAAAAGAGTGCCAGTGTCGAAAAAAAGAGTGCAGTGTTGGCCACTGGCAAACACCAGCACAAATTAAGTACTGCCACAGGCACATATGAAACTCCTGCCTGGGAGTGAAAAAGAGTGTGCTCCGGGCACGGAGCAGAGAGGAACAATGTCTGAAAAGGAAAAATGGTGCCACAGGGTGCGCTCTGTGATCAGAGCTGAAAGGAAAAGCTGAAAAAGAAGAGGTGAATACTAGTGCTCTATAATAGGAGCAGAGAGATAGAAGAGTGCACATTTGCACGCACTGGGGGAGACCAGCAAGCCCCAGTCACCCCACTGCTGCAAGGATGTGACTCCTGCCTGAGGGGAAGTTTGTTACTGCGTGATGCTGCTTTTTCTAAGCCGCCCCACCATCATGCCGAGGTTGACCCAGCTGAAGCCTTCCTCTGAGAGGGTGCTTGTGCAGCCCTGGGGGTGGGGAGAGTAAGAATCTGCCAACCCAATGCCCTGTCAACATCTAGGCTATTCTCGCTTGGGTGGAGTGTGGGGTGCATTTAAAGGCACCAAACAGAAGTCACTTTCACCTGAACAGCAGCACCTAAACACTGCAACAAAAACAGCCTGGCTTTTGCTTTTATTTCACATGAGTGGCAAGAATTTAAACACTGCAACAAAAATGGCCTGGCTTTTTCTTTTTGTTCATGTAAAATTAAAGAACCATGGGGAAAGGGGCTTACCTGTCATTATCAATGGACCAGCAGCAATGTAATTCACCCAAGAAGGAGGAATCAAAGAATCAAGTGACATGGAAAACAGGATATCACTGCTCACAGGAAAATGTCAGGAAAGCAAAACCTGATGTGGGGGCGGGGGGTGACCAAAGCCAATGTCTAGTATGTTTCACCCACAAAACTCCTGTAAACATGTGAAGAGGCACTTACTTCAGGAAAACCCTGTTCTGGCTGAGTTCTAAACTTCACAATGAAATGCTCCACTTCCAGCGGGATGTAACACCTCCCATCCAATGATGCCCTGCAATAGAATCTACTACTTCAGGTGTTGAAAGCCTACTGTTCCCCAGACTGGCTGGCACTGAAGGCAGTTAAAGCAAGGGACATCAAGGAAAAATCATCCCTAGCTGAAGCATGACAAAAAGGTGTGAGCCCTTGCTGCACCCACTTCAAATAGCCCACTCTAATTTCAAAGGGACTCATAAAAACCTCTGGTCACAGGCTGAGCCCAGGGGAACAGATGGAAGTGGGGGATGAAGCGGCAATCCCATTTGCTGACAGAAACACTCATCATTATGATAAAAGACTGTTTTCATTTTAGGCATTTTGCGCAGCCATCAGACTCAGGATTGATCTCAATTTTATGCCATTGTTCATGTAATTTCCAGGCGGTTTGGGGATATAAATTGCATATATCTGGGATTCTGGGAACTGTAATGGCCAGTTAGAGTAGGTTTCTGGCTGATTTGAACATGTGAGAAGTATGAGAATAGGTGAAAAGATGGAAATTGAAATTAGGAACATGCTTGATAACTTACATATTCATAACTGTTGTACATTTTAAGAAAATGACAAAAATGTGACACATGGCCATGCTACATCATACAGAGTTGGCGGTCGGCTTATCTAGTTCCCTGTGATCCGCTCAAACAGAATATATGTTTTATATGACTAGTTTTGCCAAAAAGTTTAAATGAGAACAAAGGATAGTGATGAAGGGGAAGAGACAGATGGTGCTCCAAAATCCCCAATCCAATCCTGACTGGGGGTGGAGAGAGAGCGATAACTGTCCAATCCTGGTGGCAGGGATTATTGAAGGGTACTTCCCCTGGATTGTAAAATTAGTGATGTCATTTCTGCTATATAAGGGGGACTGTACTAGGGCTCATGAGACACACACAACAACCGGGGAAGACAGAAAAAGGAGGAAGGAGAGAAGGCTGTTGAAACTTACCATCTTTGAGAGTGCAGTGACCAGTCCCTTGCCCTTTCTTTCCAGACATCCTGAGATGCAGCTGGCTTCCTGAATCTTAAACAAAAGCTTGCTATGTAAGTAGCAAAAACCCCAGCCCTAAATTGCATAAGCCCTTCATTTTTGTAGCAGTGCATCCAATATTCCCCATTTAAAACCCCAATTGCCCATGTAGTTCAGGCATGTCCCATAGAGGAATCTCTTGTTTGTCTGCGTTAATCTCCTTTTGTTAAATCTACTGAAGATGGAAGCCCTCCGATCAAACTCTAAGATCTATCTTGCACTGGTAGATTTATCCCAGGCGTTTGATAGTATAAACAGAGAGCTACTATGGGGAAAAATGTCCAAATGGAACTGTCCGTCTAGCCTGTTAGCTGCCATCCGAGAACTTCACACAAACACCTCAATCAGAGTTCGACTGGACCAAAAGGGCAACTTATCAGCTCCTATTATCACCTCTAGGGGTGTAAAACAAGGCTGCCCTCTAGCAGCAAGTATATTCAACCTGTTTATATCAGACATCAAATACGCCTTCAATGGTTTACGCACGTTTCCACCCAAAATCCATGGTTCTCATGTTGATTATCTAGTTTACACGGATGACATCATTCTGTTAGACTCAACACCTATAGGTCTACAACGTAAACTAATCGCCGTGGAAACATATCTAACAGAGAACGGCTTGAACATCAACAGGGGGAAATGCGAAATCATCGTCTTCGAAAAGCTGCAAGGTTCGAAAACAAACCGCAGAAATTTAAATAGTATCTGGACAAAGAACCCATTGGGCGTGTGCTAAACACCTGCTACTTAGGAATGCAAATAAGTGCAAGTAGAAATGATGCACCATGGGTTGAAGCAGTAAAGAGAAAATGCCGACAACTGGCATGTCAAGCGTCTCTAGTTAACAAAAAATTTGGAAAATTTTCCCTAAAACCAACGCTAAACTTCTTCCAGCAGAAGGTGCTTTCCTCACTGATCTACGCCGGTGAAAATGCTTTCGGCTGCGGGAATGAAGTGTGGAACTCGCTCGAAAACATTTTCTGGTCTAGAGTTCTACACCTTCCCAAAGGTACTTCTACGGTCTGCGTTAGATATGAGCTTGGGTACATCTATATACACGCGAGGGTTGCCTGGAATCTCCTAAATCTTTTCAGGAAACTAAAACTAACGAATCCGATGACCCAAATTGCAATACTTCATAATCCAGAGACCGAGAAAGCTCCCACAATCTTATATCAATGGAATGAGCTATGTCATGAGGTACTCGCCTCATATGACATCACGACACAAATGCTGCTCGAAAACCCTGATGCTGCTAAATTGAAGCTCTGGAGAAATGACTGGATTAACACCTGTAACCGAAGAGCAACATCTAGGTCTATGGAAGAATTTCCTGGAGAGGCGAGAGACTATGGCTGTGTGCCGGCATACTTGTCTCGCTTCCCGGACCAGTGGATGCGATCCTTATACTTGCAGTTCAGGCTTAATGTTCTGCCGACCAAGGAAAGGCTCTGCTATTGGTCCCATTCATCTGATTCAGACCTTATGTGTCGCTTTTGTTACATCTCGAACGAAACGCTCAAACATCTGACAATGTCATGCCCCGGTTTAGAGCATGAAAGAAACAGCATCTTCGGCACAGTCACAAAGAACTACCAATTCCTAAGCCGAGACGATTGGTGGAAAGCCCTGTTTGACGGGTCTAATAGACCTGTGTTGTATGCTTTGGTTTCCTTTCTTCAGGCGGTAAAAGAGCGTCTACATGCTACGTTGGCTGATCAGATGGGCAAGACGGTTTGAGGTCTGGTCTTGTTGATGTGTGCGGTGACCAAACACATGTGTTAAGACTCTAAGAGATGTGGGTTGTTGTTTGTCCTGAAAGATCTGTAAATCTGTATTTTTTAAAGGTTTGCAAAAAACCAAATAAAAATAAAAATAAAAAATAAAAAAATAAAAAAATCTCTTGTTTGCCTGTAATATGTTAGCTTATCCCCATTAAGAAAAGCCCTCATTTGACTGTGTAAATCCTTAGTATTTTTGTGAGACAATCAATTAATTTCCCCATTGAATTTCACAGATCGGGATTATTGAAATTCGAAAACCAACCATCCTTGGGTAGTGTTTTTATTTAATTGTTATAGTCATTAAAGTGTTGCCTTCAAGAGAATTAATCCCCTTGAGAGCTGAAAACTGAATTTGTCCTTGTGTCTAAATTATGCCCTGCTAAGCAAATTTTAATTTGCCAGTGTCATTCCTATTTGCATCTGTCCTATTAAACCCAAACCATTGTTCCCACTGTGAGTAATGTCTTTGCCCAAAGCCTATCTGTTAGCTGCCCCTATTATTTTCACTAAAAAACGATTTTCCTATGTGCCTTTCTCATTGTTGAAAGCATGTGTGCCATTTTCAAGCCCCAGTAAAATTAAGGCGATTTCCCTTTTCTTTTTTCTAAAAATGTCTTTTCATCCAAACATTTTTCCTAGAGTAGTCCCCTTCCTCTATCACAATCTAAGCGCGGATTTCGAATTGCATTTCCTTCATTCTTCATTGCTCAGAGCTTACCTGTCACTTCACAGCCCCAGCAAACTTAGTGTGATTTGTGTTTCTGTTTTTCTAAATCTTTCTTTTCACCTTTGAAATATCGTGTTTCTTACTCTATCCTTCTTCCTCTATCATACCCTGATCACGGATTCTGAATTGCATTCCCTTTATTTTTTTTAAATTTTCTTTCTAATGTGCTGCCTGTGTTCAAATCGAATTTCCTAAGTGTGCTAGCTGGTCTGTTTTGAAGCCCGGTTTGTCCTCTAGTGTAAGCAGCCGGAAGACTGTAACGCTCACCTGATTCCCGTAGAGGCGCCGGTCTTGACTGGGCGTATACCCTATCTTCAAAGGTGATGTGTAACACACGGCTGGCTCTTTGGGCTGGACCTCTGTGCACTGTATGTCTGGCTCGAAGGGTAAGATGTCTGCAGATAGAAAATGTGGGATTCATGAACTGGGTTATTGAATGTCTCTCTCTTCTTCCCTTTCTCTTCTCGTGTAGAACCCCAAAGGTTAACGCTCTCACCTTAGGTAAGTGAACGCCATGCTCTCCATCTGCCTCGGGGCAGGGTGCTGTAACCAGTTTCTTCACTGGATAAGGGGAGCAGGCCTCTTGACTTCAGAAGACTGCTGTCCGTCGTTTACTGCACGAATGGTAAGTTTCGAGTAATTCTAATGTCTTTAAAATCTTTAGTAATGATGTCTCTTGTTTTGCAGGGTTCCGGCGATGGCGGATGGCGGGCTGAAGTGAGTTGAAGATGGAGCCCGTGTGATGAATAGAAGCGCCTGGAAGCACGTAAGTAAGCGCTTGTTGCCTGCTTCACGATGCGCTCTAACTGTCTTTTTATTTTGCAGGTACAAGTTCGGGGCGGCTGCAGGGTGCCGGAATACCCACTGGGTTAGATGTGGAAAGGAGTAATGGCACGTGAGTATTAAAGTTCCCCAATGTCTTTAAACGCACCTTGTTTTGTCTTTCAGATGCGGGATGCAGCGCCGAAGGCCTCCGGAGCGTGCGAAGAGTTGGTAAGCTTTTGTCTTTCAGATGCCGGAATGCAGTGTGAAGACTTCCGGAGCGCACGAAGAGTAGGTAAGCCTTTGTCTTTCAGATGCCGGAATGCAGCGCGAGGCGTTGGTGACAGCCGATGGACCAGGTAAGTGAAGAGCTGTCACTGAAGACCGTAATGCTAACCTGTTCTTTCTTGTCTTTATAGGTGTTGCTGAAGACTGGATTCAGAATGGTAAGCCTTTTTCCTTAGGCCCAGGATCAGATGCAGAAGACACGATGAGCGTTCTGCTGCTGAGGATGCAGAATAACGCAAAGCAAGATTCATCCATCGGGTGTGGTTTAAATAGCCTCCTGTAGTGCTTAGGTGTCTCCTTCCACAGCCACGCCTAGGTAAGAAAAGAGTTCCTGCTTTCCAGAAGAGTTCCAGTGTTCTGAATCTAGGGAGTGGCTCCTGCCCCACCCAACAGGAAAAGTAGTTCCAAACAGAAGAGGATCAGAGACTCAACTGGCAGGCAAGTAAGCAGCATGGTCTGCTGCAGGTAAGTCCACCCAAGCATTATGAGCCCGGCGCTTCCAGCGCTGGGACTGGGCATATTTATGAGCCTGGTGCCACTGGCGGCCGGACTGTGTCCAAAAGGTCCCAATTGGGACTGGTTGGCACTCGGAACCTGGGTTATGGATCTGCTTCCAAGGGAGTTGGGAAAACCCTGACCTTTTGGAAGCAGAGATCATGACAAAGACCCCTTGTGTGCGGTCCCGTAGCAGTAGTATTGAATCATTGAAAACCCATGTTTCCATTGTTGCAAGGGGGAGTGCTTAACTGTTGGTGCTATCACTTTGTGGTAAATTGTTCTTTTTCTGTTCTACCATTAAAAAAACAGAAAAAACTGTAATAGTATATCTTAACATGGTTGTTTTGTAGAGATTATTGCATTTTGTCTTGCCACAACTTTAGTGGCTGTGCAGTTGGTTGATGTTCCTTTTTCATTAAATAATACATTAATAAATATCTTATTGATACACACCGGCCTGGTTCCTAGTCCATTGTGACACAGGGTGTTTGTGGAGGCTGGGTGCAAGACGGGTTGGAGGCCTACTCAAAAGAATCCGAGTATATTAAAGCGTTTTATTGTGCGCCACATGCATTGTAGAGGAATGAGTTCCCTAGCTGGCGTGTGCCGTGTAATAAACCGTGAGAGGAGCCAGAATGTGGCGCACCCCAGACACCCGCCACCAGTGCCTCGCTGCCTGCCCTACCATCAAGTGACTACTGCCGATGTGGTCCACAGTGTCCCCGGCTGTGGCTTTGCCGGCTCCTGAACTCTGCCCTCAACTATCCTGTACTGCTACAAGTGTGAGGTCGAATTGGTTTCCTGCAGCCCCACAAATACTTAAAGAGGACTCAGTAAATATGTATGTTGATGTTGTGAGCCTGCATGTTATAGATGTGCTTAAAGTGGTCCCAGTAAGGACATGTATGTGAAGCTGTGATCCCGCAGGTTGTGGGCATGCTTCAAATGGTTCTAGTAACTGACAATGGTGTTTTCTATTGGTTGAAGTTTCCCCTCTAACCTGTTGAATAAAGTTTGCCTTAGAGGGTGGTAGAACTGCCAACATACCACCAGCAGTCCAACAACTCTGACCGTCACCTGCAAAACATGTAAAGAGTGGTCGACGTATGTTTTAATGTTTGCAATTGACTGAGTCCCAATGTCTGTGGTTATTGTTTTATCCCATGGTTCCCAAGTGGACCAAGCATTGCTGTTTGTGACTGTTGATTTATTTGGTGTGCATTCATGTGTCTTTTTTTTGTTTGTTATGAAAAAGGAGGAGTGTTGTGTTGCCCCTTTAAATATATGTGTCATGATATCATCATGACTGACAGTCAATAAAAGGAGCCTCAGCCGGCACGTGCCTCAGAACGACGGCAGACTCCATGAATGGCACTTTTGTCTTGTGTCTCATTGTTGGGCCTGCAGGCTGACACCATGTGACCATGGGTGCCCCCTGATCAGCACGTGTAACCTGGGAGCTCCCAGGCCACTGTCCTGTTTGACTACAGCACAGCTGCTTGCCGGAGAGCCAATGGCAGCTGATGTCCAGCCGTGTGATCACGGCAATCAGGGTAATCCCTGCAACGGTCCGTGCCGTTTGGCCACGGCACTCTATGTGTTGGCTAGGTGCCCCCAGCACTGATGGGGCTGGCCTGTGTGACCACAGTCCAGCCCACAACAGTCTCATCTCTCACAAGTTCCCTCTTAGGCAGACTGACCTATCGTGTAATGAGGAGATAGCCCAATAAGCTAGTTCTCCTGAGAGGCCAATATGGCTGGGAACATGTCAGCCACATTAAGCATCACCCAACATGTAACTGACTCTTTACCAGCCCTAGTGACCTACCTGTTGTGAAGTGTTTCAATTTCTAAAGACCCAAGTCCACCTATGCCCACTTAATCGATCAGTGTCAGCAGAAGAGCATGGCTCTCTTAGCCCCATACCACCAGAGTCCTGGCAGATATCGCACCATACCCCCCTCACAGGGAAGCTGGATTGATTTCACAACATGAAGTCCCCCTATGAGATCTTTTAGGCTGAGGCAAGCCATTCAGCCTAATATAGATCTTACTTACCACAGCCCTACTGGTCTCCACTCCCCCTCTTAAAGTCTAAATGTTTCAAACGCATGCACTGTAATGTGATATGTAATTAAGAATATTTTCAAACAATGCTTAAGTCCCCTCACTTTGGAATCTGCACTCAAGCTTTGCCTCACTGAATTGCTTTTTTTTGGTATATATATTATATATGTGTGTATAAATATATATATATATATATGTGTGTGTGTGTGTGTGTGTTGCGTGTTTGGGATGGTGGGGTATTGGGGAGTGGGTTAGATGGGGTAGGGGGTTGAATGGGAAGCCCCATTTTAAAAAGAAATCCGACCAAAACGACTACGGGGAAAAATGCACGATGAATATGCAAACGATGAAAGTGACCTCGCTTAAAACACCTACAACCCAAGGGAGCTTACGGCCGGAGCCGATCATCTTTGCGTAGTTGGAAGGAGGCCGAGCACCTAAAGCTGAAATTCAGCATCCCGCGGTGCTCTCCGCTCTCCTCTCACACCTACTCCAAGTCAGAGCACATTGCATGGCACCAGGGTATGAATGATCTTTTCGTAAAGTGTGCAAGATTTTACCACAGGCTAGTAAAGTCAGTTTGTGTTTTTCAATGATGAGCATTTGGGTTGAGGGCCGAGTAGGGGACTCCTTTAAATAAACCTGGCTCCAGTTGTGCTTCAGTCTGTCAGCATTTGAAGGAGTATTAGTTACAAAATGAAAGAAATAGTCACTTACCTAGTAGGTGTCTTTGTTGCGTCCTGAGTGTCTGGTCTTAGCTCTCATTATTGAACACTCGACGAGATGTGTGGCGAGATATAAAGCATACGCATTTCCTGTTATTTATCTACTTCGTATTGTGCAACCAAATGCGAGTTCCTGCATCTTGTCCATGTGTTTGTCGCATGTATTTCCAGGAATCCTCGGCACTAGTCGGTGCTTTTACAGGAAACGTTTTGTTTTGCTTTCGGTTCATGAAACCTTGCGTCCTCGTGGTATTATCGAAACTGTTATCACGCAGAGGCTGTTGCCTGTCCCATCTTGGAAAAGCTCCACCCTTGCCAGAACTGCCAGTCACGAGAACCGCGAGGGTGCAATGTGGAGCGAGAGGGGGGTGAAAAAAACAAGCACACCACTGAAAACATTCAACACGTCATTCACGTGAGTGCAGAGTAATTCTATGACAAGACAGGAGGCTCATATTATGCATATCAATCTTTACTCTGAAACCACAGCAGCAAAGAAAAAACTTTTACAAACAAAAAAGTTTCAACAACAGAACTAGATAAAGTTCAAAGTCAATGCATGGGGAACTCCCCAAACCATCATGGAGGATAGGTCATACCCTGCAGGGGACCAATGAGCAGGGACCCTCCTCTATATATGTCCATTACTCTAACCCCAACCCCTCTTTCTTTGCTGCTGACACCACAGAGCTAAGTCACCCTTTTCAGTTGTGTCTTACATTGTTTGTCAGTAGTAGGCTTTATTAGTTTGAATATGGCATATATGATAAATATGTGTTAATTACCTTTTATTATAAAGGAATTTGTGTATTTGATACATTGTATCTGGATAGCCACGTGTGGCCGTTGGTTTCAGTTTGGTGTCTTTCAAAAAGAAAATATGTATTATGCTTATACATCATGTTTCAGCTGAAGCAGTGGTGCAATGGTTGAATTTCGGACTACAGTCCATGAGGTTGTGAGTTCCAGGGAGCTCTCTAATTTATTTCTTTAAAATTTTCTCGCTTGTGTAAACACAGGTGTTTCTGGTGCATTAATCAACTCGCTCCCAGCGTGCGCAAGAGCAGTGTTGTTTACACTGTTCCCTCTTCATTTCGCCTGTGAATTCCAGGTGTAATGGTTTATTGGGCGTGACACCCTTTAGGCTCCTGTTGCGCGCCGGTCAGAAAGAAGCTGTTGCTTGACACCCAGCGTGTACGGGGCTCTTGTTTGAATTTGTGCCCCTTGACAGATTTATGGTCACCTGGGGATTCCAGGTGCTGCAGGCTTTGGGTTCGGCCTGCCCCTGTGGCTTATGTCTGTAACAAAAGCCTCTGTTTTAGTACTGAGCCAAGTTAGCTCAAATATAGAGCTGCAGGTCTCCCATGCAGGAAGACCCGGGTTCGCGGCAGACCAGCTGTTTATTTGTATATTTTAAGATTAGATATTTTAATTATTATATTTTAAATAATTGTATTTTACAGTGGAGGTATTTAATTGTCACCTTTTTTGCTCAGTTGAGCAGGGATTTCCTAATGGGCATTTGGTTGGTTCATGACTTCTTCAGAAAGATTATAGCACAAACATTTTAATATTAAAAATGTGGTTTTGTTAAATGTTTGTAATTTCGTATCCCTGGTGACACAATACATTTCCTTACCTTTAGTGCTGGAAAGAAAGAATGTATACTGATAGACTGTGGGTTCGTTAGGTCAAAGTCTGACCATCCAGCGCAAGAGCCCGATGCACTGCCAGTCTGCAGTTTTATTTTATTTTCTTTATTTATTCATTTACTTATTTCTTAAGTTATGTGCTTTGCCTTCACTGTAGGTGCCATAACCTGTTCGGTTTCAGGTTCAGCCTGATTCTATTGCGAGGTTACCCCCTCGTGTACTGCTGATTATCACACCCTGCTTGGGCAAGCAGTTGGAGGTGCACTTGCTCAGTGTATCCTACCTTCAACTTGACAGTTTTCTTTTGTTTGGGTTATCTTCCCTGGAAAGGTGCAGTCACCTGCTCGGTGGCAAGGTTGCCTGGGGTTTCTGCGAGGGGTCCCCTCGTATACGGCTGTGTCCACACCCTGCTAGGGTGAGCAGTTGAGGTACACTTGCTCAGTGTTTCCTCCCTTAAAGTCGGCAACTTGGGTAATTACCTTAACTGGCATGCACCATAACCTGCTCGGTTTCAGGCTCTGCCTGAGTTCTACTGCGAGGTTACCCCCTCGTGTACTGCTGATTATCACGCCCTGCTCGGGCGAGCAGTTGGAGGTGCACTTGCTCAGTGTATTCCTTCCTTAAGGTCGGCAGCTTTGTTTAGGTGCTGCATATGGCTGACGCCATTGTTTGGTCTTGTAGGCGTGCAGTAACCTGCTCGGTTTAAGGCTTTGCCTTGTTCCTACTGCGAGGTGCTCCCTCGTGTACTATTGGTTGCCTCACCCTGCTGGGGTGAGCAGTTGGGGTGCACTTGCTCAGTGTACGCTTTGATAAACAATATGTTTAAGTGTTGACTGGAACACATTTGCGTTTTTCAGAATTGTCAGTGCCCTAGATAGCTCAGTGAGTATCATCTTATATAAGGGCCGGGGATTCGGTACCCTGTGAGGACGTAACCCCTCTTCTTTGGATATTTTATATATATTTCATATATTATATATTCTTTATTTATTAAGTACTTTAAAGAAAAGAGTGTGGAAGTGGTTGTAAACAGACCCATATGGGGTTGTACCTTCCTCTCTAACCATCTCTCTGGTGTTATCATTCGTCTTTTAGTTAAAAATTCTGTCACCCTTTACCTTAGTTAGTTTCAGGACAACTCAGTCCTTTCCTTAGGTTTTGATTCCCGACCTCAATTGCTCCACCCAATACCCGTGCTGATTAAGCTACAGTATATTCTCACAACATGAGGAAGAATAAAGATGATGCGTTATGCCTCTATTGAGGTCTGTAGGGCTTAAGGCTCTCTTTAGTGGGGACGTTTGTTCTCCCCTACTTTTGCCCCATTGGACATTCCTTATTCTATTGGTTTCTGGTGGAGACAGGGTCAGCTCGAGGGTAACCGTTCAGTTTTTTACATGACAAGTTGAGCAACCATGTTTTACTTGGATGGAGTGTTTGGAAGCACTTGATGGTATCAGTTAGACGAGTTGCCAAATAATAACTTTCTGGTGCCTGCCCCATGTTTTTCCTCCCAAAGCTTGGCCTATGGTTCAGCTAACCGTCTAACAGTGTGTTGCAACTTCTCCTCTGCTCGAGGAGTACACGCAGGCTTCTGTACCCTCATGAGCGTTGCTTAACCTCTTTAGAGTGCTGTTTTCATATCCGTGCTGACCCTTCTGATACAGGTTCCTAATTTTGGAAAGGTCTACATCAGTCTTTTATCCTGCTGAGATCGATAAGTGAACACCTCACACCACACAACGTTCGTAGTAGTGATAAGCACCACTCATATACCTGAGGGTTCATAGTACTGTATAAGTACTGTTTTGCTATGGACAATGTGCTTAGTTTTTCCTTCCCCTGATTCCCTTAGTGGCCAGTCAGCCTCACATGAATACAGTGACTCAGACCTCGGGGTTTGAGGGGACAGTGGTCCCAGATTTCTTCTCAACCTTGCATTTACGGGGCATTGATAATTATCCAGAGTCCTTTCCCCCTCATTCCCCTTCCTGCCATCCTTGGGGGAGATTGCATCATAATATTACACCTCTGGGAGTATCCAATGGTTTCCGTTTTTTTCCTTTTTACAGGAGTTCTGGCGGGTGACCAGTGCAGACTCGCACTGAGCATTTCCCTCCCGTCTGTTACTTTCCTTTGTGCTAATCTCTGGTATTTCAATAAGTTAACCAGAGCCTGTTCACAGTCAGGGGATTGGTTAGAGGCGCTAGTGGGTATTTATTTCTCTTAACGGTGTAAAGCGGGGCTTTAATGTGGTCCTCAGGGTAGTTTTTTTCTGGATTGCAAGGTTTTTCCTTTGGATAAGTGGGGGAGGTTTCTCCTCTTTTGGGAAGGCTCAATATCCCTTGGTGGGTAGAGGGGTCTGGGAGTGATACTATCCCCCATCCACGTTATTATGACCCTCTATCACGATGCGTTCCAGAGTCTATACATTAACTTTCAGACGGTGTCTGCCGCTACGATTACCAGAGTGCTGGGATATATATTTGGTTGATGACTTGATTATCATAGTCACCTGCATGGCAGGTGGACCTTTGGGGTTTTCACAAGAGTTTGTTTGCAGTAAGGTGCCAGCTCATGGTGCTGTGAGCTTCAAAGATCTGCAAATTGGCTGAAATATAGGTTGGACCTCTTCTGGTGTACACCTTCAGTTTAACCGTTTAGTGATCAGTTCTTTGCAGTTTAGAGTCTTGCTAAGATTTTGGAAATTTGGTGTCCTCCGGTTACTTTTGATCCTCTAGGGGATTTATCACCAGGGAGGAGGGAACAAGGTTCAAGCACCGGGCATACCTACAAGGGGGTTTAGATATCACTATAATGGTAGTGATTGGATGTCGGATACATTTTTTCTTCTTGCCAAGTTTGGCCTCTTAAGGATCAGGTTTGTAATATCTGCCTTTTGTCATGGTAGCAGAGTCCTTCTTCAAGAGTTCGGGAGGTCTGAGAGGCTCCGTGTTGGCGGTTTGACGGGTTTAGCTTCTCAGGTGGGGCCCTCTCTTCCATTCTGCTTCTGCCTCCAGAAGACTTCCCTCCTTAGTATACACATATGTCTGAAGACAATTGTAGATTAATTCTATTGCTTTTCAGCTCCGCTCAGGATGGATTGTCCTATTACAAAATTTATAAAAATGATTTTTTACTCCCATTTTACCCTTTTGAAGATTTGTCTTTCCCTCTTGGTTCCCCAGTGTAGTTCTGTGACATGCCCTGTTTCTAATGCAATATCTTCCTTTAATGCATGGGATGGAACCTATAAGACTTTCATCCCTATGGGGTACTTTTCTTTATCTCCAGGAGAGCTAGGTGTTTGTTTTCATTGGTTTGCTTTCTAGGTCCCCAAAAATGGTACGAATTTAAGTGTTTTGAATATTTGATTGAACTACATAGGTGTTTATTTCAGATGGTTTTGTCCTAACCTATTAGTATAGGAAAACTTTGTTCAATGTTTTCCCCTCTTTTAACCAGTTGGTTTTGGTGGCCTGTAAGGAACGCTGGAATTGGCACATTTCCTGTTTTCTTGCAGTGGATTTGACTTTGCCTTATAAGACAGCTTTTCGGGCAACCTAGTCTTGGGCAATTCTCTGATTGGTCAACAGATTGATTTAATGAAAGCATTTAAAAAATGTTTCCTTTCCTATTATTTTATTATATTATCTATTATATTGGATCATTTTGTACGTACTAATGAGATGCAAGGGCTTTCAACTTCCATATTTTGAGCCTCCTGTCTTGTCATAGAATGACTAATCCCCCACACTAACGTGAGATGGGGGTTTAGATTCTATTAAAGACAAGGAGGCGATTATTATCCTTCCCACCCACCCTGGATATGATATGATATGACAATTGTGATACGCATGTACACAGGTGGTTCAAGTGAGAACATTCTTTGGTTTGTTGTTCTTCCCAACCACCCACCCTTCTTGCTTGTTGTTCTTACAGGTACGAGTTGAGGTTCTGCTCAGGAGTGTGGATCGCAGTTACAAGTTCTGGAGTGCGTGATTTCGGGTGAGAAGTCCTATCCAGAAGAACTTCTTCATTGCTTCAGGCTGCGGAAAGGTTGAGATCTCCGGTTTCGCTGGATCCTTTTCTCTGCGCTACAGTTCAACCGTTCCATTGGGCGTCTGGTGCAAGTCAGCTGCAGAAAGAGGGGTTGGGGTTAGAGTAAAGGACATATATAGAGGAGGGTCCCTGCTCATTGGTCCCCTGCAGGGTATGACCTATCCTCCATGATGGTTTGGGGAGTTCCCCATGCATTGACTTTGAACTTTATCTAGTTTTGTTGTTGAAACTTTTTTGTTTGTAAAAGTTTTTTCTTTGCTGCTGAGGGTTCAGAGTAAAGATTGATATGCATAATAATCGCCTCCTTGTCTTTAATAGAATCTAAACCCCCATCTCACGTTAGTGTGGGGGATTAGTCATTGTTAGTTAGCTTCTTCACTCACAACAGTGGCAGCAAATCTCTGGGAAACACCACCCTCCCAGACCCCTGCCCAAGAGGGCCCCAATGTGCCACGCAGTAAGAACAAAGCAAGACGGTCGAGAAGGAAGTGCGCAGGCTGCACGCGCATGGACTACTTCTGCATGGAGACAAAGCCAAACTACTACAAGTCAAATACCAAGTTTACCATAGATTTGAAAAGGGCTCCTAGGGAGGCACTAAACTACTAGAATCTTTCCAGCACTGCAGCTTGACAGTACGTAGGTGCCCTTTCAAGCTGTATAGGCAGTTATGTTGTGTGTAGTTCTAAAGCCCTGATTTGCTATTACTAGTCTCATAGCACTAGAGGACCAGAGAGTGCTGTTTGGCTCTCAGGTCAGATATATCCAGGTGAAGCTGAAGGAGTGAGGGGTGATCTATATCACAGGCAGTGCTGGAAATGGAAGAATGACCTATGGGTAACCCTGCAAGGGGGTGGATTCATGCAAAGCAAGCAAAAGGCTTATAAAAGAAAGGTAAATAACAGGGCAAAATAAGTTCCGTTTGGATTGAATCTTCCACAAGCCACATAAATAAACTTCAGAGTATACAAAACCATTATGGTGAAATTCTGAGCAAAAGTAATGTCTTGCGTTTGCTTTCCCACTCTGAATGGTAGCCTACAATTGCCAGCATGCAAAAGTAAGAAGCCCCAAAAAATGCCTCTTGGCTTTACAGCTGTACTCCGGAGAAAAAGTCAAACAGTGTTAAAGAAATTCATAATCAGGTTGCCTGATGTTAGGAAAGATTTCCCTTAGGTGCATTTTCCCCTCCATTTATGGACCCCCAAACTTTTTGCTTTTGTTCGGCTAACCTAACCTGACTTTTCCACTATGTTTCCCTTAGTCTTTGACTATGTTGCCATGTCTTAGTAACGTTTTATCTATGTGCCAAGTACCTTACAGTACCACGCATAGGGGTCCTTTTGTTTATGGTCCTAACCAGCCTCTAAGGATGTTTTGGTGATTGTACAAGTGTGCCTAAAATGAACCGGTGGCAGCAGTTTTTAAAGTATTTTTACACCTTTTCAATGAACCATATCGCGTTTACCGTGTTTGGCTGAAGACTGTGGCCAGCCGAAAATGGCCGTGCCACAAAGTCTTTTGTTCTGTCTTTTGGCCATTTTGTCCCTTTGCCTTCCCCCTCGAATAGACCCGGGAATTCCTTATTTGGGCATGCAGCCTTCTGCTTAAAAAACCACAACTTTCGTGGGCTCCTGCATGTCACGTGTGCTAGTGCCCAGGAAGAGGAAGAGGATTGTGACTCTCTGGTCCCAATCCACAATACTGGTGCCGGTATGTCTGGTTTGCCTGAATGACTGGGAACACAATGGACCATTATTGGTCCACGTCTGGCGTGCATGCAAGAGAGCAGATATTTGATTCGTTAGCCCAGATTTGAGCGCAAAACAAATCCTCGATAAGAGAAGGGGCTCTGAATCCATTCCAAGTCGATCACCTGAAGCTCACTCCGAACTACAGAAGGAGGCAAGTATCCTGAAAAGTTGAAGCAGACCCATGGAACCGCCAGAGACGTGCTGGAAGATTTGGCACCCTGAACCCATTGTTGTCCCATCAGACCCCTGATTTGCATCGATCACTGAAGGCCTGCAAGGGCGCTTTGACCCTTTGGAGTAGTGGGAACAACTACTCTCTGAACCTCCTGATTGCCCTCCCAAAGAGCCTCATCGGAAGTGTTCCTGCGCCATCCAGTAAACTGACCAGCTCGGACCCGGAGTAATGCATAGGAGCACTGCTGCCCTGAGTTGACACTCGAGACGCCAGCAGGTGATCCCGGGCCCTCTCCTGCCAAATTTTGTAGTCCTAGCTCCTCTGGGTCGCGATTTAAGAGAGTGCACCATGCCGCAAGCATTTGCAGTCCCTGTGTCGGCCTGCTGTGGTGAGGGTCGTTGAAGGAGCCTTGCCTGTCTGCCGCCTGTGCCCTGAAACGTGCTGCACTGGAACTGTCCTATTTTTTTGACCGAGAGCTGAGAAAAGGCTGCTGTCCCGCCACAGACGATCGTCTCATCCCACAGCTGCTGAGAGCCAGAGTAACGTGCAACTGTAGGAGTTGAACCTACAAGTGACCTGGCCTAGACTGGCAAAGTTTGGCCTGAACTGTATCAAGGGTCGTTGAATACTTGCATCACTTACCGGTGACCCCCCGCCACACAGCCATCGTTTTTTACGCACGAGAATCCCTAAAAAGATACTCACTTTAGCTGGGTTAGCCTGCGCTCCCTAGCTATTCCCGAAACTCAAAAGTTGCTCTGCCTGTAAGGGTAGACTTTCCTCAAATAGTAGGGCGCTGTTTTTCATCACCTCAAGCCCCTTCCTGAACCCCTACAGCTCCCTGAAGAAGACCTGCTTTCTCTCGTTACGCACGACAGCGCGTTTTCAACACACTACTATACTTTTGAGCACAAGGCTCCCCACTTCATAGGGCTGGACTGCTTAAGTTAGGCATCAATTCTAAAGAACTGCCTAATGCTATATTTGTGATAACCTACCCGCCTGTTGCAGGTTGTGGCTGTGTTTTCCTATTTACCGCATTAGGCGAAACGTAACTGTGTATATGTTAAATAGTGAAACGCATGTGTGGTAACTGTTTTATATTACTACGGTTCATTTGTTTTGAATTATTAAGGCCTATATTAAATGTATATGTATTTTTTATGTACACTTGTCTAAGTGTATTCTGTGGAGTTTTACTGTGTGTGCTCATTGTGGGCTTTCCGATCCCTCTCACCCCTCCTGAGACCTAGGGGTCTCATTACGAGGTTGGCGGTAACCCCGTAACACTGTTTCTGCCACCTGAGATTGGCCCGGGATCTCAGGTGGCATAAAATGTTGTCCCCCATTCCCATAGAGTCCTGTAGGACTCTATGGGAGTGGGGACACAGAAGCACTGGCACTGTTGCTAATGGCCCGGTGCTTCTGGGACAACTGTGCCTACTGGAGACGCTGTGCCCGGCAGGTCAGATCTGCCCAGCGCCAAGGCCCCGGCAGGCACAGTTGTAGTCTGCCAGTCCAGAATGGGTGCCGGTATGTTGATACCGGCACCCTTAATACCGGACCAGCAGACTTGTAATGAGGCCCTAAGTTTTGACAGCTTGCCAAGCTACCGTAATTGGTCTGCCTTGTCCAGAAGGTTCCATTGTTCCACTGAACTAGACTGGCCTTCTAAACGTCTGCCCACCAGGTCAGAGTTTAGAAATCCATCTTAACAAATTGGTGTACAGCGGTGGGATAAGATCGCAGCAACCCAGTGTTGCGCACTGGTGAAATACCCAGGTTACACTTACACAAGAAACACAGTGACCTTAGTTTAAATTTTACTGTAAGCCACCTGCCTCACTTATAGCATGGAAGCAATTGCAAATGTAACTTTAAGTGCTTCCAAGGCTGAGGCACTAAGGAAGATCTGTGCAGAAAGAGGCTTGTCAGCCTCTGGTAAAAAAAGCTGAAATGATCCAGAAGATCATGGAATGGCAGGAAAGCCAAATCACAGCTTTCGCCTCTTATGACAGTGCAGAAGGTGCTGGGGCTGCTCCCAGTAACAGTGCTGAAAGGACTGTTGCTGCCTTCATAGAGGAGACTGATGATGGTAGGGAGGATGTAGAGTCCCATGTTTCTTTCGCTGGCTCTGAGGCCGAGGCCATGCTGGAATTCAAGAGACAAGAACTGTTTAAGCAGAAGGAGCTTGTATTTCGCATGGCTAAGCTAGAACTAGAGGAAGCAGAGAAACGGAAGCACAGGGATCACCAGTTGGAGCTTGCCAAATTACAAGCTACAAATGGATCCTCTGGAGAATCTGGTGATGGGTATGGGTCCTCCTCTCGTTCCAGATTTCCAAAAGATCTGCTTAGTATGTATGATGACAAGAATGACATCATGGACTGGTAGACTGCATTTGAGTATGCATGTGAAGTGCAAGAAGTTGTGGATGCTGATAAGATTGCATGGTTGCTCAGTCGACTACCCAATTCTGGCTGCAGTGCTATTATGGAAATGTCAAAGGCTGACAGAAAAGACATTGCAAAATTGAAGCAAACTCTGGTCTTTAAGTTTGGGAAGCCTCCGGCCCAATACTTGAAAAGATTCAGAGATTACAAAAAGAAAGAAGGTAATACTTGAGTTCGTATGTGACTGATTCCTTAAAAAACTTGACTAGTTGGGTGGAAGGTTACAAGGTCACCACCTTTGAGGGTATGATTTGTTTAGTCATGCTTGAGAACATATTTTTGCTTCGTGTTTCCCTGAGCTTAAGCAGCACCTGGCTAATTCTAAGGAGATATATCCAAAGAAGTTAGACATTGCAGCAGATTTATGGGTGTCACACGGTGTGTCCCATAAGGACAAGCCTGCTTCTGCTAAACAGGAGGAGGGAAAAAAGCACAAAGATAAGGACGGCGGGGGTACTGATAAATCTTCCTCCCATAAGGGCCACAAAAAGTATAAGGGTAAATCCCATGAGAATGTTCAGGGTAGTGGGAGCCATCCTCCCAAGCATAGCTCTGGTTACAGTAAGCCTCCCTATGTCCCAAGACCCAGTGGATCTTGTGTGGCTTGTGGAGCAAGTGACCATGTGAAGGGGTACCCCAGATGTAAAGTCAACACCTTGGGGGTCCACTCTGTGAGTCTGGCTTCCCCTCTTATGAGGAAGAAGATATTGTCACACGGGCATCCTTCTCTTCAGGCGAGTCTGAAGTAGTCTTAGTATTCCTAGATTCCTGGGAGCCTAGAGTTTCAGAGGCCTATGCTAGTATAGCTGATAATACCAAGCAGTACTTTAAAGACAATGGGCATCATTATGAGTGTGGCGGTCCAGAAACAAGTGTGCCAGTAAGCTCACTGGCACCCTTGTTTCCAGACGGCCACACTATGAGATTGCCTGCGGGGCCGCTGCACCCAACAGGTCTGACCCTGCCGGGCGCAGCGGCCCCGGTAGGTAGACTCATCACGAAAGCATTGGCACTGTTAGTAACGGTGCCAATACTTCTGTGAACCCATTCCAATGGAGTCCTATAGGACTCCACGGGAATGGGGACTAACATTTTCAGGCACCCAGCTTCACGGTTCCCCGGGACCTGTAATGTCCCGGTGGCACCGGGAAGCTAGGTGCCGGTAAAATGTTACGAGTCTGGTGGCAACCCACCGGAAGCACCGGCAGGGTTACCACAGCACTCGTAATGAAGTCCAGTGTGCTAATCAATGGAGTTGACACTGCTGCCCTTAGGGATAGTGGGGTCAACAGAGCTTTGTGGATTCACTTTGGTAAACCAAGATGAGCTTGCCAGAGCTCCCTTGGATGCCATCTAAGTTAGCTAATGGCCCCACTCTCAGGTTCCCAGTAATGCCTGTAAATCTAACCATTAATAGTACAGTAGTAAGGATACCTGTGAGTGTACAGAGGCAAGTCCCTAGAAATGTTCTGCTGGGGAATGACCTCAGAGACTTAGGTCTTGTGGGGGACACAGCAGAAAGGACACAAACAAAGGCTGTCGTGGCCAAGTCCAAGGCTGAGCCAAAGGGGAAACTTAAGGCTAAGGGAGTCAAAAAACCCAGAAGAGGGAAAGAGAATATTCCCCCTAACTCACCTACAAATGAGGTGGAGGTAGTTGGTCAAGCACCTAAACCTGATGAGGAAGGGGTGCTGCATGAAATTGTCAACCCACATGACCATCCTGAACTCCAATGTTTATTGGTTGAAGGTGGTCCGGATAATGAAGAGTTTAGTAAGGGCGAAAGTGAGTGCTCATCTTTAGAAGGCCTAAGGAGACAGGCTTGTTCCCAGCTTGGGGGTTAACCTCCTGGGAAACATAGGATTTATTGGGAAGGTGGGATCCTCTACAGTGAGCCCACTGGTGGGATCCTGTACAGTGAGCCCACTTAGTCTGCTGAAGGTGACCTAGGAAGTTGGTGGTCCCATATCAGGTAAGACCCTTCCTCCTACAAATAGCTCATGAGGTTCCTCTAGTTGGTCACCTTGGGATCAAGAGAACCAAGCAGAGGCTACCCATGCATTTCTACTGATGGTGGTCCAGGTAGGAGGCCATTGTAGGAGTTGTGCCACTTCCCAGATTTCTTTTAAAAGTGGTTCAACAATCCAGGCTCCACTGGTGGCACTCCCTGTGGTGAGGGTGCCATTTGAGAGGGTAGGGTCATTGTTGGTCCCCTTGACCCTCAGACATCCTCTGGCAGTAGGATTATCTTGGTGCTGGTTGACAATGCCACCAGATATCCTGAGGCCATCCCATTGAAGACAGTGGGCCTCATTATAATGTTGGCAGATACAGTATGAATGGTGCTTGTAAGGCACCGTTAATACCATACTGCCGAATTATGAGTTCTGCTCGTGGGTGCCTGACAGCCCGCCAGGTCTGTCTACTACCCTATGGGGCAGAATGGGGATCGGGAGCCCGGCAATACCGCAATACCGCCACCCACGAATGGGCAATTACCGGCCCATTCAACTCGTAATGGGCCTGTTATTTCCCAATTGCGGGTGGCGGTGCCAGTAGCGAGTTTGGCAGTAGCCATGCCTCTAAAACAGGCACGCTACCGCCAAACTCGTAATGAGGCCCAGTGACTACCAAGTCAGTTGCTAAATTATTACCTGGAATTTCCACTAGGGTTGGCTTCCCTAAGGAAGTTGTATCTGACAGTGGCAGCAAATTCATGTCTAAGTGCATGCAAGCAATCTGGAAAGAGTGTGGGGTCGCTTGTACATTTTCATCTGCTTATCATCCACAAACAAATGGCTTATTGAGAGGTTTAACAGGATTCTCAAAAGCATGATTGGGGCTCTGGAAGAACCCTGAAGGAGAAAGTAGGTTCTCCTTTTACCGTGCTGTTTGCCTATGTAGAGGTACCTCGAGAGGGTGTTGTTTTCAGCCCCTTTGAGCTTCTTTTTGGTCACCCTGTTAGGGGACCACTGGCCATAGTCAAGGAAGGGTAGGAGCTCAAAACTCCTTCTATCACTACCAATGTAGTGGATTATGTGCTGGGGTTAAGGAATAGGACGGACATCCTGATGATTCAGGCTAGTGATAAGTTGAAGGCCGGTCAAGCTTTGGTAAAACATTGGTATGACCAAAAGGCTTCACTTATTCACTTTACCCCAGACCAAGAAGTCCTGATTATGAACCCTATAAGGCCCAGAGCCCTGCAGGATGGTCCTTACACAGTTGTGGAGCAGCTGGTTGAGGTGAACTATTTAGTGGACTTTAGGAGGCCGGGTCAAGCCCCCAAGTATTTCACATAAATAGGCTGAAGGCTTTCATCCCTAGTGTTAAAATAGCTGCACTAACTTTGGAACCTGACATTGAAGAGGAGGAATCAGAACCTCTGCCTGACCTATTCCAAAATAGCCCTTCAGATGGCTCAATTGAGGTTGTCAAAGTGGCCCCTCACCTGACTCCTAATCAACAAGAGGAAATAAAAACTTTGCTGAGGCAGTTCTCCCCCTTGTTCCCACTAACCCCAGGTTTGACACCTTGGTGCAAACACGACATTGACACTGGGGATAGTGTACCGACCAAAAGTAGGGGATATAGGATAAAGTGAGATCCTGCATCAAAACCAAGGTCAACAAGATGTTGGATCTCAAGGTGATTGAGCCCTCCAGTAGTCCATGGTCCACTCTTGTGGTTCTGGTGCCAAAGGCAGGTACTTATGAACTGAGGTTCTGTGTGGATTACAGGGCTCTGAATGCTGTCATTAGGACAGATGCTCACCCCCTGCCTAGAACTGATGAGCTGGTGGATACCTTGGACGCCTCCAAGTACCTCAGCACATTTGACATCACTGCAGGATATTGGCAAACAGCCTTAGCAGAACATGCCAGGGGGAAGACGCATTCTCAACCCCAGAAGACCTTTACCAGTTCAGGGTAATGCCCTTTGGATTAAAGAATGCACCAGCCACTTTTCAAAGGCTTGTGAATCATGTCCTAAATGGGTTGGATGAAATCTGCTTAGCATATATCTGGATGATATAGCAGTTTCCAGTGTCACCTGGGAAGAACATGTGAAACACCTGCAAATAGTGTTAAAGGCTCTCCAGAAGGCCCACTTGAGTGCCTTCTGGCAAGTGTCAGAATGGATAAGGATCAGTGGTCTGCCCTGGGCATGAAATATGTAGAGGGAGGATTCAGCCTCGACCCATAAAGTACAAACAGTACAGGAATGACTTACCCCCACTACACAAACCCAAGTGAGGGCTTTCTTAGGTCTCACTGGGTATTACCTAAATGTCATGGCAGACGATGGTACCATAGCTGCCCCTCTGACTGCTCTCACTGCTCTGAAGTAACCCAAGAAGGCTCTTGGTCTGAGGTTTGTGAAAAGGCCTCCAATGGCTTAAAAGACACCCTGTGCCAGGCCCCTGTTCTCAGGCCCCTTGAATACAAATGTACTTGTATTGTGCAGACCAATGCCTCTGACACAGGGATAGGTGCTGTACTATAACAGGTAGATGAAAAAGGCAAGGAACACCTGATTGGATTCATTAGTCGCCAGTTTAAGGACAGAAAGCTCAGGTGGTCCACTGTAGAGAAAGAATGTTTCTCTGTTGTGTGGGCCCAAAGGAAGCTAAGGCCCTACCTCTATGGGACCCACGTCACTGTGCAAACTGACCATAAGCCCTTAAAATGGCTAATGAGCATGAAGGGAGAGAATCCAAAGTTGCTCAGGTGGTCCATAAGCCTGCAAGGGTTTGACTTCACCATTGAGCAGAGGCCAGGTGTCTAACATAGCAAAGCTGATTGGTTGTCCATAACGTTTAGTCGACCTGAACATGAGGCCCATCCAGGGGTGGATTCATTCCACCTGTCCTTGGTCTGGGAGGTGCGAGTGTTAGGAAAGATTTCCCTTAGGGGCAATTTTCTCTCCATTTATGGACCCCCTCCAAACATTTTGCTTTTGTTTGGCTAACGTAACCTGACTTTTTCCAGTGGAGCAGAGCCTTCAGCTGCGCTCCTCTTGGCTTTTGCTCATCTGTTATGGGGAAACTGACACATACTTCAGACTGTCAGTACTGGGAAAATGTTTCCCCTCATCTTTGACTATGTTGCCATTTCTTGGTAACTTTTTATCTATGTGGAAAGTACCTTACAGTACCGCGCATAGGGGTCCTTTTGTTTTATGGCCCTAGCCGCCATCTAAGGATTTTTTTGGTGATTGTACACATGTGCCTCTGACGAACTGGTGGCAGCAGTTTACTTTTAAAGTATTTTACTTCTTGTTAATAAACAATATCGTGTTTACCACGTTTGGCTCAAGACTGTGGCCAGTGCTGAAAATGGCCATGCCATGAAGTCTTTTGTTCTGTCCTTTGGCCATTTTGTCCCTTTGCCTTCCCTCAGGTCGAGAAGACCCGGGAATTCCTTATTTGGCATGCAGGCTCCCGTGAAAACTGCAACTTTTGCGGGCTCTGCATCCATTCCAGGTCAATCACCTGAAATTAATTCCAAACTACAGAAGGGGCCAAGTATCCTGAAACGCTAAAGCAGACCTGTGGAACCGCCGGAGACATGCTGGAAGCTTTGGCACCCTGAGCCTGCTGTTGTCGCATCGGACCCCTGTATTTACATCGATCACTGAAGGCCTGCAAGGGCACTTCGACCCTTTGGAGTAGTGGGAACAACATTTTTTTTATTTTTTTTTATTTTATTGTACTTGTTACAATTTACAAAATAATTTTTACAAGAAAAGAGAATATAGTACAATTCTCAGCTCCAACTATCCCATCACTTCATCTATCGAATGACATTAATAGTTTCGGGTAGTCCATAGACAGATCTTTTTCAAGTCACAACCCCCGAATGATTCCACCTTGTACTCTTAGACTTTCAAGTTCATGAAGAACTGGGAGACCGCTATTACGTAACTGATGTTATCTCCCTCGATTAAGCGGTTCCACCAGTCCTCCTCATTGCACGTTCTTGACTCCTTGAGTAAATGACCCAAGTGTGCCATTCTCAGCCTTGTTAGAGCGCCACACACTAAAAGTAAATGCCGCAATGTCTCTGGTTGCATCTTGTTTTTACAAAATCAGCAACTGTTTTCAGATGTTAATTTCCTGATCGCTTTGATCTCGTTTGTTGGCAAGAGGTTCGTTCACACTCTTAGGAAGGTTTCACGTAGTGTTTTACCTGGGAATTTTTTTAAGTAGTTCGGTAGATCGTTTAAGCCTCCCGTTGTTGGTGGCAAGTGGCTTATCAATTTACTTCTTTGGTCCAGGGCTATTGTCTGTATCCAGTCGTACTCCTGTAATTTTCGCTTTACTTTGTTCAGATTCAAGATCAGTTCTTCCTCAGAGCTGTTTATTTCCACAAGCTTTTTTTCACGTTCTTTTGTCCAACACATCAGAATTTTGCTTTTCTGTTCTTCAATTTCCGTATGTATGATGGACATTACATTTGGGCAGGTGCTAGTCAGTGACTTCCTGTATAGCATTAATGAGTTTCAAGCAACCATCGATTCCAATGATTGCAGACAAAGTTCCTGGCGTATGGTCTTTGCCGGTGTGGATTGCGGTAGGTTCAAAGTATGTTTCCAAAACAAACCTTCTAGTCTATTCCAAAAATCTGGGGGAATCGATAGTAGTGCCTCCGCACGGTAGATCAAAGACGGGACCACCTTCCCTTTGTAAAATTGAATCAGGGGAATTGCTGTAAATTGGCCATATCTTCTGTCAATTATTTTTGCTTGACATGCCAATTCTTTTGCCTTCTCTAATAGGTGCAGTTGCATAGGGTGCTCTTGTTTGTTATTGCTGAGGATTACCCCCAGATATTTGAATTGCACCACTTGTTCTATTTTCTCACCTGCCAGGGTCCAGCTAAAATTCTCTATGCGGGTAGTTTGTTTCTCCATGATCATAACTTTGGTTTTGGCCCTGTTAATCTCCAAGTTGTTCTTCTCTATATATAGTGCCAAAGCGTTTAATTGGCGCTGGAGACCAATAGGAGTATAGTCCATTAAGATAAGGTCATCCGCATAGAGTAATCTTGGGATCTTAACCTTCCCTACTGTAGGTGGAAAGGACCGTATCTCGTGGCCACGTTCTTCAATATCCCAGAGATAAGAATTGAACAGTGTTGGTGCAAGAGGGCATCCTTGCTTTACTCCTCTCGCCATAGGAATTAACTCAGTTAACGTCCCTCCTTGGTTTAGACGCACTCTGATAGAGGTATTCTAGTGTAGGGCTCTAATAGGCCCCAAGATGTTTTCCGGACAGCTTCTCGCTATTAATTTTTCCCAGAGTATTTCACGATTGACCTGGTCAAAAGCCTGGACCAGGTCAATAAAAGCAAGGTAGATCTTTTGGTCTCCTTCTTGTATCTTGCTTTTTAGGGTGGTTAATAGGAGAATGTTTGGTGCCGTTCCCCCATCTTTCACGAACCCTGATTGTAGAGGGTCCTCGTGTCCTGATTTCCTAGACCATTTTTGAAAGTTTTCTAACAGTGAGCCAAACACCTTCCCAACGACGTCTAACAATGCGATCGGTCGGTAGTTCTTAGGTTGGTCTCTAGGCCCCGATTTATAAATTGGGACGTTTGTTGCTGTAGTCCATGACACGGGTATCGATCTAGTTTCATTGCAATTTTTAAATACCTCATATATAAAGTTTGACCATTCTACAGCATGTTCCTTCAGGTCTGCGTTAGTAATACCGTCGGGCCCAGGGGCTCTTGAGTTATTCAGTTGGACAAGTTTTCTTCTTATTTCCTCCAGATCCCATACATTTTTCCAAGTTGAATTTAGCAGTTCTTGGTTATAACAAAAAGATACTTGTTCTTTGTTGGGAAGATCGACATAGCCCTTTTTCCGGAATACTTTCATGAAGTGGGTTGACCATGCTTCTTCTCCCACGTAATTGTTTATCAGTTCATTTTGTGAATCTGACGTATTCCTGATTAGGGTCCAGAAATCTCTGGTTTTCCTACTGCATATTGTCTTCAGCATACCTGCTGCGTCGGCTTGGTTCATGCTTTCTCTGTGTTGTCCTAGCCAGTTTTTATAGGTCCTTGTTGCTATTTTCATTTCAGTAACTAGTTCAGCAGTAGGTGATTTCTTAACTTGTTGTTTTAGTTTCCTCATTTTTTTCCTTTTTTCAACAGTTCTTTTGTTGAATTCGTGTTGATGGGTTTTTGATTTGTCATTTGGCCCGAACTTTCTTTTGACTTCATATACTTTTAACAAAGGTCGGTAGTCAATATTATTTTCCGTGGTTACTCGCTTGTTTGCTCTGCTGATGTTTATGTATGAGTCTGTTAGCTCCACAACTGCACTAGCCGACAGTCTTAGCTTTGTGCCGCTACTGTCGGGCTCAATTTTTGCTTCCATGATTGATTTTATTTTTCTTGAGCACGCCCATTTTACCTTTAATAGGTTGTGATCACTATTGGCCGTTCTCACAACCTCGTACTCTGTTATGATTTTAAGTAACTCATTAGAAACAAAAATGTGGTCTAAGTTATCTCTCTCCCATGTCGGTATTCTCGGATTGTCTGTGTATTGATGTTTGTAAACTCTGCAAATCCCAAGCAGTCATTGCCTTAATCCAGAGATGCCGACGTACCATGTTCAATGGCACCTTCTTACCAATCCCGTATTTCGAGTTGGGTTTTGGGCAGATCGCGTCTCCACATAAAATGACAAATTTCGGTGTCCATTCAAGATGTATTCTTTCCAAAATATTATCTGCCATTTCCAGGTAGTCCTCGTTTTTAATCACTGCGGGATTCCAATATGTGTTCAACACAATTATTACTTCATCCTTTGCAGTGTTTTTACTGTTAACTGACGGTTGATTCGACCAGTTCAAAAGAGACCCCTGGAAATGGCTGTTTGAGATCACCGATTCGACGTAATGTAATCCCGATCCAGATCTAATGGCAGTCAGCAGGCCTGAAGAGGGGCGTCCTTTATTCGAACGATCCGCGGGGGCTAGGTAGGTTTCATAACCCTCCAAAAATGGCTTCTTAGTTAGCCACGTCTCCTGCAGACAAATAACGTCAAACTCTCCCAAGTTGACGTCACTCTCTGCCAGGAGGTGGCTAAATCCCCGGGTATTCCAACATGCCATGATGATGTTATCCTCTTCCAAAGGCCTCACGACATTGGTCCCGGATCCTGCCTTGCTATCCTTCCATATCTTGCGTGGCTACCTTCTTTTTCGGCAGCCATCTTAAGATTCAGATCTTCTCCATCTCCAGGATTAGTACTTGCTGCTGGTTCATCATTGACCATTTCACTAACTTCTTGAACAAATGTGATTTTTATCTTCCGTAGGGGACCTTTTGGATATCTATCATTGTTCACAGCATCCTGGTCAATGTTTACGTCTTCGTTCACATTGTTTGATTTTACTCTTTGATCATCTCTGTCTAGGATGCTTGTCTGCTTCTCTGTCTTTGTTCCTTCCTTTCTTTGTGTCCACTCTTTAGTTGAACCAAAAGTAGTCTCATCCTGATTGTTAGATGAATCCTTTTGACTTGATCTCAGATTTGTGTTTTGTGGCTGTTGTAGTTTCGCACCAGTTGTTCGACAGTCCGATAAGTCATAGCCCAACATTTGGAAGCTTTCTTGTTCCAAAGTCAGCATTTGTTTAATTACCGGGGAGGGAATATGTAAGTAGACGCAATCTCTTTTACCCGTGGTACTGAACTCCACGATCTTAATAACTTCAGGATTGATCAGCCTTAGTTTTGGAATGCAGTTCAATAGGGTCATGATGTTTTTCCGATTCAGGATCAGATTATCTCTGTTCGCCCCTACCCGTTCCAGTTTAAAAGTTCTTTCGCTGCCTAGCTTTTTGCTGTACGGAGTGTGGGTATCTTGTTCTTTGGCTCGAGCTTGTTTTCTATCGGCCTTTATATTGCGTTCCTTAATTTGATCCAATATGAATCTGCTCTTTTCCTCTTTGTTGTTGTGAGTTGCAGATCGCGGCTTCTCCCCTGTACGGGAGTTCGTTTCTCCCTTGATGAATGAGGCTGTAGACTTTGGATTTATTGCTGCGGCTGTCCTAGTGCTCCTTTTGTAATCGTTCTCTGAGTTCGCAAATTCCAGAGGCTGTCGATTCGAAAGTTGTTTTCCTCCGTAGGCCTTAGCTACTTTTTCCTGTCTTTCTGCCAAAGTAAGGAAAGGGCTCGAGTGTTGAGCGTCTACAATTGCTTCGATTCTGCAATCTTTTCCTGGAGCTCTTGCTTGTTGACTCTCTGATAGGGATTCTAGTTCCGAGTTTTCAACCGAGTATACTGACAAATCTAGTAAGTCGATACTCTCTGCCGATTCATCAATGATCTGATATTTCTTAGCTGGATTATCGGCCAGTCTCGTTTCTTCTATATTCGATGGTTCCGTATCCTGGAATACCACTGATCTGTTTTTTGCTTCTTTGTTTTCCCGGACTTTTGTTTTCTGATTTTCTCTTTGATCCTTTCCTGCTACTACCTTGGAGGGTTGGAGTTCCTCAGTTGTTACATTTTCCCCTGTCTTGTTCGGTGGTCTTTTTCCCTTTGCAAAGAGCGGGTATAGTTTTGCGGTCTTCCCTCGCTTGTCAAGTTCGTTTTGATCACTGGATCCTGGATTATTTGATCTCTGGGATTTGCTTTGTAGCTCTGTTTCTGGTTCCTCCACAATCTCATCTATAGTGGATGAGTTGTTTTCTGCAAACATAGTTACACAACCATTTGATGGTTGCTTCTTGGATGTAAGCGGGGCGGAGGACCTCTGTTCTTTGCGTGCTTTTGTTGGCTGAGCTTTTTTCAAGGTTTCCTTAAATTCCTCTAAGGGATTTGATTTGACTAATTTGTTCTGTTGTTCCCTCAGTAGCTGCGCGTCTTCTATCACAATTATATCTGAGGCTGCTTTTGTGAGTGTGTTCGTTTGTCCAGCCAGCATGACTTTCTCTGGTGTCATCTCATTCTCCACTGCCACGGCTAGGTTGTCCAGGTTTCCTGTGGTATCACCCTGTGGATTATTAGGTGGCATAGGTCTCCCACTTCTCGATTCTAATTCTGTGATGTACCCTTCAATAAATGTCATTTTTGTATAGAGCATTGCCACCAAAGTTGTCTGGTCCTTTAATGCCTCATGGATGGATTCATACAATTTGCAGTATGGTGTCAAAGCAATAGTTATTGCCGACATTACTGTCAAGATGTCTATTTGTTTTGTGGAGGTTTCTTTCTCATTATTCGAGTCCATAGTTGAAGATCTCCTATTCCTCGATGGGGATTGTAGATGGATATTGTGCAAGATGTTCGACCCCTGTTCTGTGTTCTTTGTGTGCTTCTCAGCATCACTGATCACGGCCCATGGGACTCCCGGTGGTTCCTTCCTTCGATCCTCGCCAGTCCTTGGCGTTTCCTTCAAGCTGGGCCTCGAGTTTGTTTCTCTTAGAGGGGAATCTTTATCAGATATCATTGTGTGGAATACTTCTTGTTTAGGGGTTGATTCCAAACTCTTGCCTATGCTTGCCTTAATAGTTTCGCTCAGGACCGGAACACGTCTGTTTGCCGTGTAATTCTTGCTCGTCCCCGAACTGACTGTCCGGGACTTCATTAATTCCTCCTGTAATTGCTTAGTTATTGACCATTTAGAATGTTGGTTCCCTTCCAGTTGTAATTCGGGATCTTTGAAATACCGAATTCCTGTTTTTAGGGCTGGACCGGAAGGGTACACTTTAGTTCCTGGCCAAACACACCCCCCCCCCAAGTGGAATTTCATTTATAGACATGCTGGTCCCGCCTAGTAAGTCCGCGTCAGACACTTCCTCCGTCATCGTTTGGTCCTTCATTAACGTGTTTTGGAAAAATCTTGCCATTGAATTTGAGGCTGCAGTCTTTGATCTCCGTCTCAAGATGGTTTTGCGGATTACTCTCCTATTGCTTAGCTTAGAGGATTCATAGAGGGACGTTTTGTGCATCAGTTTAGTTGTTCTTTTTATACTGCCATTTCTGGCAGAATTTTCCCTAATGTATTTTTCTTTAGGGTTCAAAGTCATTGGTTTATCCTCTGATGGAAGGGGGTTATTGCTTTGAACTGCTTCTCCGATTTCATCTCTGTTGCGATCTCCTAGTCTGTTTTCTTTGTCTATATTTGTTCCCTTTTCATCAGTGAACTTTAATACTTGAATGACCCCTGGCGATATTAGATTTTCTTTTCTAAGTTCTTCACTTGGGCTAGTTAGGTCTGGTCCTGTCGTTTGATGGTGAATCTGAATAATAACGTTCGTCACGTTATTCGGGTTCACTTTAACTGCGTGGGCGCTTTGGACTCTCATTGATGTTGCCATGCCTGAGGCCAGTGCCGCCCCTCCACGAGCTGGTCCAGCGAGGGTGTCTCCCGGGCCACGCCCCCCGACTCCCAATGACGTCGGACCCTGAAGCTCCACCCCTCCCGCCTCGTCGAGCAGCTCCTCATCGCCCACTGTTTGATCCGGGCTCCTCTCTCCCCCCATACCCCCTCCCGTCGGAAACCGCAGCTCCGGCGACGGCTCCCACGGAGAGGGCAAAAACGGCTGCTCGTCCACACCGGGGAGCTCCGGAGGTCCTCCTCCCGCTCCAACAGGGAGCGCGCCGACCCTCCCGACTCCCACACCCCCGCCCCCTCTCCGGGCCCACCACTAGGTAGGGGGGACTCTAGGGTTGGGAGGGAGGGTTGAGGGGATGTTTGGGGATGTTTGGAGGAGTTCGAGGTGATATTTATGTTTTTGCAAGCAAGGAGGAAGGAGGGGGAGGCAGGGGAGGAGGGAGAGACTACCTCATGAGCGTTGTCCATATTCTCCTTTTCCTCCTCGTTTTCAATCATGGGGTTTTGAAATGTTTTAAGTGTTTCGGATGTTTCATCCAAGAGTGGCGGGGAAACAAAAAGGCCTGTGTTATGAAAAGTCGATTTTGGGAAAAGAAAAATGTTCTGTTGCATACCTGACCCCGCCTGTATGTTTATAGGTGACGGCGAGACCAGTCGTCGTTGGCGCAGTCGGGGTAACTGCTTCAGCGGGCTTCTCTTGTCCAACCCAAGGGCCCCAGGACCTGGTCGTTTGCTCCGCATGCTTCGTCCTGTGTCCTCCATTTTTGGATACAGACAGACGGGCAGGCCGCCCCCGTGCAGCCCCGGGCTGCACCAGACTGCTTCCACCTCAGCTTCCAACTCCGCGTCCGCTCCGTGGTGTATGGTGGTTTTTCAAGGGTGGGCTCCTCCTCCAATAGCAATGGACAACAGACTGCTCAGCACAGGGGGACTGCACCAGACTGCTTCCACCTCAGCTTCCAACTCCGTGGGAACAACTACTCTCGGCACCTCCTGATTACCCTCCCAAAGAGCCTCATCGAAAGTATTCCTGGGCCATCCAGCGAACTGACCAGCTCAAACCCGTGGTATCACATAGGAGCGCTGCTGTCCCGAGTTGACACTCGAGACTTAGGGACTCACCAGCTTGTGGTCCTGGGCCCTCTGCCACCATAGTTCACAGTCCTAGCCCTTCTGGATCGCGATTTAAGAGAGTGCACCTCACTGCAAGAATATGCAGTCCCTGTGTCACCCTGCTGTGGTGACATCCATTATAGAAACCTCGCCTGCCTGCCCGCCTGTGCCCTGAGACGTACTGCACTGGAACTGTCCTCTTTTCTTCACTGAGAGCTGAGAAAAGGCTACTGTCCAACCATGGACGATCGTCTAATCCCACAGCCTCTGAGAGCTGGAGCAACGTTCAACTGCAGGGGTTGAACCTACAAGCGACCTGACCTAGACTGACAAAGTTTGGCCCATACTGTGTTGAGGGTCAGTGACTTGCATCACTTGCCGGTGCCCCCCTGGCACAGCCATTGTTCTTTATGCACAAGAGTCCCTAGAAAGATACTCACCTTAGCTGGGCTAGCCTGTGCTCCCTAGCTATTACTGAAACTTGAAGGTTGCTCTGCCTGCAAGGGTAGACCTTCTTTGAATAGCAGGGCACTGTTCTTCATCACCTCAAGCCCCTTGCTGAACTGCTACATCTCCCTGAAGAGGGCCCGCTTTTGCTCACTATGCACGACTGCACGTTTTCAATGAACTGCTGTACTTTTAAGCACAGGTCTCCCCACTTTGTAGGGCTGCACTGCTTAAGTTACAGACCAATTCTGAAGAACTGCCTAATGCTATATTTGTGTTAACCTACCCTTCTGTTGCAGGTTGTTTCGCTGTGTTTCCCCTTTACCACATTAGGCGAAATGTAACTGTATATATGTTAAATAGTGAAAGGCGTGTGTGGTAACTTTTTTTATATTACAGTCGTTTATTCATGTTTAATTATTAAGGACTATAATAAATGTATATGTATTTTTTATATACACTTGTCTAAGCTTATTCTGTGGAGTTTTACTGTGTATGCTCATTGTGGGCTTCCGATCACTCTCCCCCCTCCTGTGACTTAGTCTTGACTGCCTGCCAAGCTACTGGGATTGGTCTGTCTTGTCCAGACGGTTCCCTCCCCTGTTCCACTAAATTAGGGTGGCCTCCTAAACCTCTGCCCACCAGGTCAGAGTTTAGAACTCCATGTTAACACGTGCTGCATGTAGTTTTTCACACTGAATGCAGCTTCAGGTATTGCTCCAATGAATCTCTCCAGAGGTTGAGAGTGAAAGGGTAAGAAGTAAAGCAAGAATATGAGAGGAAGGTGAGTGGGGTGGGATAGGTGAGTGGGGTGTAGAGAGAGCAGGGGTAGGGTGGATGTTTGGGGAAAGAGAGTAGGGTGGGTGGGGGTAGAGAATGGGTGTATGGCGGGTGGGGGTACAGAGAGTGGAGCTAGGGTGGGGTACAGTGAATGTGGTAGGGTGGGTGGCAGTAGAGAGAGTGGATGTACGGTGAGTGGGCGGCAGTTAGAGAGAGTGTGGGTAGGGTACAGACAACAACATGTTTAGGTTTGCGAATGCTTGTTTTTAATGGGATTTCTGTGAAGGACACGCATATTGCTTATAAATGGAGTGGCTGAATGCAGATCTCGTGAAGACACTTATTACACCAGTAGCGCGTTCATAGCTCCAGTTAAGTCATTAACTATCAGAAGCAGTGGCGGCCTTAGTAGCGGCAGCTCCCCGGGCAGAAAAAGAAAAATGTTGCATCCCCCCCATGTTCCCCCGATCAATGGGGGTGGCAGGGTTGGAGGCGCCAAATTTTTCATTTTAGTGGTGGGCGAAGGCATCCTTTTGCAATTGAATGCACTCGCTCGCATTCTAATGAAAACCGCCCCACTCCCATGACGGAGCAGGGAGGTAATTATCTCAATAGGGTGTAACAGCACCCTATTGTTATTAAATGGGCCCGCAAGTGCATTTCATTTCAAAAGGGCGCCTTCTCCCACCACGCCCGCTCTGGGTAGCCCTTGAAAGACTCCCCTGAGCTGTCACCCCGGGGGGCTAATTGTGCCCAAGGCGGTCGGACCAGTGGCCCATCCCTAAGGCCGGCCGTGCTCAGAAGACAGCTTTGAAAGAACAAACAAAGCGCAAAAACACACAAAGGATACGACAAGAAAGAAACATGAAGCCCTGCAGTACTTTTGAGCCAGTGCTGTCATAGCACTGGTCAGAGTTCTGCGCTGGAAAATTATGATTCCTGAGGAAACAATCAAACTGCGCACAGGTCCCTACAGGGGGGCACATAGGCTAACATGTCAGAGGGTGGGAAGGCTAAGCCTTAAAATGTTGAGAGAGGGGCTATTTTCAGAGACTATTAGGAGGGGGCAAATATACTTTTGTGGGGGCATCTATTTTCTTTACACATTCTGTTACTATTCTAGTACAGCTTCTTTGTCACAAGCAGTTAACCCTCGTCTGTATGTCTTAAAACACCCACTTAAGAACTGCTCTAAGAAGGAGTGGTCCCCTGACCCCATTACCCTCCAATCACTCCCTTGACATGCAAGTACTAACCCCATCACGATTTCAATTGCCTAAAAATGTATGCATACGAATGCAGGTGCTAACAATGAAACATTTTACATTAGTAATGGCGGGGCCTTTGTTAGCTGTGAAACAGGTGACACTTGTTATTGTATTTAACCTGTTCTGTCCAGTCACGGCTCTGTATGTCAACCAGGTCAAGTCAACATAACTCAAAGTTCCAGGGGGCAGAGGGGGTCCTAAAGCCTGATCTTCTCAATGGTCATGGCGCCACTGGGTCCCTTACAGGTTTAAAGCTATCAGGCACAGTAATTCGTTTTGCCATGAGGGTGTTTATTTAATCACATTTTATTGCTAAGAGGAAATGCCTCTTACAGACCCTCGGATTTCCCTGCAGTTCATGCAAGCATCTCTAACTATTCTGTACAGGAATGTCTGTGAAGGGGACCAACTGCTAGGGAATAACATTAAGCTCCTGCGTGTATCAGCAAATGAATACCCCCATCCCTCGCTGGTCTGCATACTCATATCCCTTATGCCCGTCAACATTTCCTGCACAGTTTGAAGCAGCACGCCATCCCCTCTGTAATGCGAGGCGGAGATCGAGGAAATGTTTCTTCTGTACTTTCTGTGGTATTGTAATGGTGTACATAGCTCTCAACTTACACCCTTTCAGTTCTCTCATCCACAAGCTCCTTATACCCCCATTTAGTTTACTTCAGTGGACTCTCACCCGAGATGATCAGAAGAGGTTTCATTGTCTTTCTTGGGGCTACTGTGTGCCATCCATGCACGTATCACCATTATACGAGTGATCCTCCAGCAAGGCACCCGTCCTCACAATACTGGCTATGAAGGTGATGGGGTGTGCCGTTCTGTGAGGGAAATTGCACACCACCCTGAATTGAAGCGCAGCAGTGCTTGTTGTTCACCCAAATACCAGTTCAGCGTATATGCGCTAAACGTGAGTTTGCTGACTTGGAAGCTACTTTGGTGTGAGCGTGCTCACCACTGGTTGTCACCATTGGTTGTGTGGCCAACCTCTCCCGCTGAGGGCTGTATCTGTGCTATGTATATACATAAATAATAAGAATAACATCACATTGGTGGTGCATACATATGGTGTTTCACTGTTCACAAGAAAAAGTTGGCTCGGAAACAGATCACTCTGCAGCAGACTTTAAACATAGTCCGACTGGAGTTTAAGTGACAAAAAATATTGCTGCATACAATGAAAATAATAAAGGCCATGTAGTTAAGTGCAGTCATTTTTCTCCTACTTTGGAGCTTGCACACCTTCCACAACAACAGCAGCAGGCCACCAGACGTGAGTGAGAAGGTGTCCGCCCGCAGGGTACTTTGGCCATTTCCATCATGCATTACAAGCTGCCATGGCAATACCATACGCTGCTCACAAACTCCCCTTTCGCCTTTGTTTTACATTTCCAATACAATGTTTTAGTGTTTAGGTGGCTTACGCCACCAAAGCACCAGAACCAAAAGAACTTCCTGGACACATTCAAAGAAACACCACACCCTGGCCTAAACATACATTACAACTTCACTCCTTCATTGGAGTAACAGAATATTATGCACATTTTGTGTAAAGGTGTTCAACATACATTACAACTTTACTCCTTCATGGGGGTAACAGAATATTATGCACATTTTCTGTAAAGGTTTTCCTCCAAATCAGAAATTGTGAGAGCACTAATAAAGAAAGGCAATTTTTGAATGGCATTCTTATCGTAAAAGAAATTCTCCTAAATCAGTGTGACTGTAATTATTCAGTGAAATAGAGAGTAGAGCATCATTACAGCTGATGGCAACATCTACTTGCGAGGATCCACAATGATGCAGAGATCACAGCTTAGAAGGTCATATCATTCAGTAACAAATCCTTCAATATCGCCAAAAAGGAACTCTCAGTTCATTGAAAGATAAATGTTTGCATGCACATATTCAACAGAATATGTAGGAGAATGTGTATGGGGGAGGACATTTGACCTAACAGGGAGAAGCTGTTACTTGTATACTTGCACAAGAGAATCCATAAAAATGATTATTAAAACTACTAAAATTCAGAGACAAATTCCAGAAATGTATGTGCAAAGTTGCATACATCCGAAGTGATATGTAACCCAAGATCTTATTCCAGCCCTGGATCAACGCAAGTGGAAACGGAAGGGTTGAGAAGACCAATAAGGCATAAGGCATAGTAGCTAATAATTACATTTCCACTTGCCTTCTGGATTGGAATCTAGAAGGATCCTCTAAACCACTTGGAAAGCAGCCTTGGGGGCTGGTTGATGCTGAGTGAGTAGTTTTACATTGATTGTAATTCTTTTTTGGCCCTTTCATGTGCTCCTGTGGAGGGGTGTTTGCACTTTTTTCTAAATTGTTTTTTGACTAGTGTGTGCTGTTCTGGTGGGTTTCTTTTGTGTTCTGTGGCTTCTCATCCTGTTTTCTGAGCTGGCCTGCATCTATAGTGTGCAGTCCCTGGGGTGTAGTGCTTTGCTTCTTTCTGGCTTTTTCCTGTCCCCACCCTCCCCCTTGCAATTGGTTGGAACAGTCAGCCGTTTCTCTGCCTTTGTTCCTGGCAGCCATTTCCACTTGCCTTCTGCATTGCAATCTAGAAGGATTCCTCTAATGAAACCAGTTGGAAAGCAGCCCTAGGGGCCTGGTTGATGCTCAGTTAGTAGTTGTACATTGATTGTAATCAATTTTTGGCCTGTTTCATGTTCTTCTGTGGAAGGGTTTGTGTATTTTTCCAATCATTTTTTTACTAGTTTGTGCTATTCTGGTGGGTTTCTCTTGTGTTTCTGTGGCTTCTCATCCTGTTTTTTGGCGCTGGCCTGCAGCTAGAGTGTGCAGTTCTGGGTGTAGTCCTTTGTTTGTTTCTGGCTTTCTTCCTGTCCCCACCCCCTTGCAATTGTTTGGAACAGTCATGTGTATCTTGGCCTTTGTTCATGGCAACCATTTCCACTTGCCTTCTGGACTTTTTTCCATTTCTCTGCCGCACCTGTGTGACCTCTCCCCTGCCCCTTGTCCGTAATTGGCTGTTTCCCTCCAGGAGGTAGACTCTTAACCGCACCCCCTAGGGCAGCCTACTGCCCATGCAACCCCTTCACCTAAGGACCCCAAGGCAAAGGGCAGCTCCCAAAGAAGCAGTTCTAGACCGTGTTTGCCTGAGAAGCCTGTGGTCTGGGTGGGGTGTACAGCAATCACTGTATTTCAAAAAGCCCTCCCTCTCTTATTACTTACACAACATAAGCATACCAAAATCAGCCAGCTAGTAAAGAATACCTCATTCACTGTAACACACGCTCAGTGGTGTTGTTCACTGTTGTGTCCTATAGTTAGGTGTTCTCCATCTATTCAGATAACTCAAATATAAGTGTTTGCACTTCTGCTGTGCCTCCAATTTAGGCATTCACATTCTGTCCTGGTAAAGTTTAGCCATGCGTCATACTCAGATAGAAGAATTGTGAAGATTAGCATTGCATCAGATCTAGACAAATGTAATACTAGCTTGCATCACATCTAGACAGAATTGTGATGATTGGCATTGCGTCACATCCAGACAACTGTAATAGAACTTGTGTCACATCTAGACAGAATTGTGAAGATTAGCATTTCATCACATTCAGACAACTGACATAATAGCTTGTGTGTCACACATAGACAGAATTGTGAAGATTAGCATTGCATCACTTCTAGACAACTGTAATACTAGCTTGCGTCACATCTAGACAGAATTGTTAAGATTAACATTGCATCACATCCAGACAACTAAACTACTAACTTGTGTCACATCTTGACAGAATTGTGAAGACTAGCATTGCATCACATCTAGACAGAATTGTAAAGACTAGCATTGCGTCACATCTTAACAGAATTGTAAAGATTAGGTCTGAACAAAGTGACCAGCAATCACTGTCCCACATTAGGCTGTCTGACCCTATCATATCTGCTATCTCCAATAGCATTTAGCCTGACTGTGCCAGATAGCTATACCTCGTATTCAGCCTGATTGTGTCAGATAGCCATACCTCGTATTTAGTCCGATTCTTGTAAAATCGCTATACCTCGTATTTAGTATGATTCTTGTAAAATTGTGCCAGATTGAAAGACCCATTTAGACATTTTTCTCCCATGATCCAGGTGTCCCAAACCTGGGTGCTACTGTATTTCACTGTCTGCAAACTCCATTAGGCGTTTCCTCCCATTATCCAGGTGCCCCAAACCCAGGTGCTACTGTATTTGACTGTCTGCAGAATCCATTAGGCGTTTCCTCCCATTATCCAGGTGCCCCAAACCAAGGTGCAACTGTATTTGACTGCTGAAAGACCCATTAGGCGTTTTCTCCCATTATCCAGGTATCCCAAACCAAGGTGCTACTGTATTTGACTGCTGAAAGACCCATTAGGCGTTTTCTCCCATTATCCAGGTACCCCAAACCTAGGTGCTACTGTATTTGACTGCTGAAAGACCCATTAGACGGTTCTTCCATTATCCAAGTGTGCCAGGCCCAGGTACCACTGTACTTCACTGCTTACAAATCTCGGTGGCAGTCTATTTAATGCCTACTGCTGTACCCCAGTAAAATGTCTCTCCCACCGCCCAGCTGTTCCCAAATCCAGGTGCCACTGCATTCAACCATTTATTGTTAGGGCTCTTGTTTGAGTCACCAGTGTCAGGCCTGGCTAGACCCAGGGTTGATATTTGGAACCTATGCTTTGTGCCTAGGCTGCTTGTCTAATATGCCTTTGCCATTGAATGTGGTCTGTCTTGAGAAATCACTTATTTTAGCTAATACCAGATTTTGTACACATTTAACAAGTGAACTATAATGTCACTGGCTAAAATCCTGAAAAGGTGTAATGCAAGGATTGGTGAAGTTCACAGGGTGGATAGTATTCAGCATGCTATCCTTTATATGTAGATCATTTGAAGTAATGACTTTTGTAATTTTATCCTAAGTTATGCAACGTTTCATAGCTTGTTGGCTGTGATGGCTGTCTCAGGGTTATTAGCATAGTGTCAGCAGTTGGTTGTGGGTTTCCTTAGGGCCACATAGGAGATTTGGTTCTTTCAACCATCTGCATTTCCAGATTGCAAGTAGTAGATAGTTGAGCCCTGTGCACTGGCTTCAGGAGCTGTGCGGGCACACTCAGCAAGGTGTATCATTTAAATGTGAGGTCTTGTTATGTGTGCATGCATGGGATTTATAAAGCCCAAACTTACCTGGGAAGCAACAGAGAACAGTACAAAGGGGGACACCCAAGGCTTACACTAGGATGCAGTAGTAGCAGAGAAGCTGGGATAGGCAAGGGGACTGAGAGAACCTTACAGCGGTAGAAAGGGTTGAGTGGAGAAATCAGTGACTGGCAAGATTTCTTCTGCGGGTTAGGGTCTTCAGGTCCTTGCTGAAGTGTAGGACAGAGTGCCAGACTTATCTGCATTGGTAAATATTTCCAGAGACAGTGTATAGCCCGAAAAGGCCAGTTTCCTGTATTGTGTTTTGCAGTCCTTTGTTTCTAGCCTGGCATTGTTGTGGCTTTCGGGGGTGCACTGGCATCCGGAGATGGTGAGTTTCTCAATCAAGTAGAGTGGTGTTTTGGTTGTGACTGCTTTGTAGGTGATGCAGGCATTCTTGAATATGATGCACGCTTGAAGGGCTATCCAGTGCTGCTCCTTGAGGATGGGGGTGTTGCGGTCGAGTTGAGTCCTGTGATGAAGCGTGCTCTTCTGCATCATGCTGCACAGCTTTCAGAGGGGCCAAAGTGGCATCTGGGACTCCTACAGTTAGGGCATTGCCATCATGCTGTTCAGAGATGAACCGGTCTTGGTCGAAAACTAGCGTCAAGGATAAAAGGCTTGCCTTTGTAGAGGAGCGCAGGCTGGTACTATGCTGTTTGGGTCTTCTTGGCCCTGTGGGCTTTGAACGATAGGTCACAGTTGATACTGTATGTATGTTTTGGCAGGTGATTATATGTTGTTAGGAAGTGCATGAGGTCTGATAGACTCTACAACTACCAAACACATACTGCAATGGTGGATGTTAGAATAACAATCCTGTCTGCTTGAGATATGAGGCTAAAATTGTTCAGGTTTTTTTTAGAGTTTGTGTGTATGAAATAGGAAAGAAATATATATGTATTGAGGATATATGTACTGATATAGAATTTAAATAGCTTTTTCAATAGTTGGTATGTTTTTGTATTATAAATATTTTTTATTGATTTGTGGTAAGCAAATGTTTTCCTTTGATGCACACTGGGCCTCATTATGAGGTTGGCGATAACCCGCCGGTGCCACCAGCGAGTTGCTGCCAATCCTGTAACACCACTACCGCCGCCTCACATCCCGGTGCCACCAGGATATCACAAGAGGCGGCGGTACGGTTATTTCCCATTCCCATGAAGTCCCATAGGACTCAGTGCCAGTGCTTCAGTGAAAAGCATGCGGGTAGGGGCCTGAGAGAGATTCGTGCCCCTACCGACATACTTATAGTTTGGTGGTTCAGGAAGGGTGCTGGTACGTTGCTACTGGCACCTTTATTTCCGAACCGCCAAACTTGTAATGAGGCCCACTGTCTTCATGTCAGAGGTATGGGGGGGTTGGACAAGGGAGATACAATTGTTAAGCTCATTATAGTTTGAGTTGCCATGTGTACAAGAATACACTTTCACTTTAGAGTTACTCAAAAAGGATTAATTGGCCCTCGTTACAAGGTTTCCAGAAAACCTTGCGGTAGGTGGCAGGTTTCCGGCAACCCCATAACAGCTGTACCATGGGCTAAATATTCAGTTGCCAACGGGATATCACAAGGGAGGCAGTAATGGTTACTCCCCATTTCCAATGTGAGAAAGTCCCCAGGATCAAAAACAACCATTAGTCAGGAGGTTTTGAATGCCAGGATATGGACAATATGGATCTTGTCGAACTAAAAGTCATGAAAATGCAAGAGAGTTCACAGGATTATTCATAGACTGTACAGTTCACCATAGAACATATGGTCCTCTTTTCAGTCATGCACAAGGGATGTGCAGTCTCAATGGCGGAACTAGACTACTCAACTATGCACAAAAAGTAGAAAAGCATGTACAGGAGTGCTTGAACTCAGATCCTGGTACTCCACATACCCAATAAACATGCCACCTGAGGTTTTATTTTCAACTACATGGATGTTTATCTGTGAACACGAAGAGGAATTGATGGTTGTGGGTTGTATTTGCTCAGCTGCAACAAGACCAGGTTATGTCTGCGGACTTCTATAGTCTAGCTCCATCAGTCCTACTCAAGGGCTGAGAAATAAGCACAAATACTTAGGGCACATGCACATTAAATGAGCAGAATATGTGTAGCCACATGGATCTATCAGTGTGCTTGACACAATCTTCGCATCAGGTCTGTAACCAGGGATCAAGTCCTAAAAATTAAAGTGGGGGGACTCATCAATAAACGCAATGGGATGTGACGTCGCTAGAAATTAGTATATGAAGGTGAAATATGCACATTTCATTAAATTGGCTTAGCATAACCACACAAATTGAACAGGCCAAATGGCGTTTGCCTTTCATAAATTCATCACACACACAAAACCAAGAGTGGATATTTTCTTCTAATAATGTTTTTGAAAACTTTACAAGTTGTGCATGTTTTAAACTCCAACAACCAATACAAATGTTTTCCCTGGGACTTGCAGTACAGAAATGGGTCATTTCACCTTTAGTTTGTTATTTGTCATCAGGTTATGTAGTGTAGTGGTGAAATGTCTTGCCTGCATATCTGAGGACTGTGGTACTATCCCCGAGGTTGGCTTTAATTCATAAATCCAAAGAGGACTTTCAATGTTTATCATTTTAGCTGGGGGGGGCTGAGTCCACCCTCTGAATAAAGTGGGGGGACTGCGTCCCCCAGCGTGTACCCGTGACTTGAGCCCTGTCTGTAACTAACACCCAAAGTTAGTTACAGAAGATGAAGATGGCATGAGGATACAAGCCAGGTGTCAGCTATAGAAAGGATGTAGCTCTCACTGTATCTGCTGAACGTCACACACATTGCTTGGATCTTAACATCTTGAGTTACTAAATTTGAACGAGTAACTCAAAACAAGTGTCTTTGCCTGCTTCACAGGAAAACTGTTATTAAGCAAACAGCCTCTGTGCTTCAAAACAATGCATTTTTCCCAGGAGGATATCTCAGTGGCAGCGTGCCCGCCTTGGAAGCAAGACGACAGGAGCAACACAGGTTCGAATCCCGGGTCCGAACGTAGAAGCCTCTGGGTATTAAGCGCGTTATAAATAACCTATCGGTCCTATTATATCATTTACAAGGAAAGGAGGCACATCTCTGTGAACCGGGCGTGTAAATCAAATAACATACAGTCCTGGGGTCATCGCTGTTTGGGTGTCTTAGATGTTATCAATGTACTTTCACTGAATGCCATGAACTGAAAAGTCTTGTATGTCACCAAACTGGACAAATGCTTTGAAATCAATTTTTTGTAGATAAATGTCTATAGAGAAAATCTGTTAATAATTTGATCAGCTAAATCGAATAAGATAATTGACAGTGAGATAGTTGTATGGCATTTAGGTAATGGAAAGGAAGGAACCTTTTGCTGCACCAATTAAACCTGCATAATGGAGAAATAAGGGCAAGCACAACATTGTATGGGTGGGTAGTGCAGAGGATGAGTGCAAAGCGCATTAGCAGGCGTGATGAAGTGAATATCACCAATATACAAAAATAGAAGAATCCACACATTCTACTATGGAGGAGTGACCTGCCGGAGGCTTGCTTTCTTTGAAAAGAAGGAAAGACCTCTATTAGAGAAAGGCAAGTGCAGCATGTTGATAAAGAGAATCCATCGAAAACAAATTAAGGAAAGTATAGATGGCCCACGCTTTATTTATCTTTTAAAATCATAATCATTAGTTAAGTTTATGACAATACATTTATTTATTTTATTTATATACAGGAGGAACACTGCTCTTTTGATCACAAAAAAATGTACAATAGAAAAGAAATGAGAATTCACGTGAAGCAGCGAGCTACTTAGAATGTGATGAGTTTGAGGGACATTCTGACCAGGTTGTGGAGGGGAGTAAAGGGAACAATCACTGGGTACAATACATAAGTGGGCATAGATAGATTAAGGACAACCAGCATCGGACATTTTTAAGTGCAGGTAGGGGGTGCGGCCAGCTGTGCTCAGGATGTGACCATGATGGGTGTAGTGCTAGAATGGAGGCAGAGGAAGTGAGGGACAGAGGCAGGCTAAAGGCAAGGGAAACATGTTAGCTAGCAGGCAGATAAGAGGTAAGTTAAGAGGGAAACTCAGAGGTGAAGAGGTAGGCTTTTAGTTTGGTTTTGAACAAATCCGTGTGGACCGTTTTCGCAGATGTCCAGGGAAAGAGAATTCCATGCAAGTGGAGCAAAAAAGAGAATGAGTGGAAGCGAGAGGAAACACAGGGAGGGCGAGTAGCCACAAGGGTAGTCGAGGAGGCAGAGTGGAGATTTAGAAAAGGCTTATAGAGTTGGATAGATACAGTGGTGCCTTACTGTGGATAGATTTGTGAACCAGCAGAAGACATTTAAATCTTGTCCTGTTTTGCATCATCATCATCAGCCACTCAGCCTGGTAACGGAGCGAGAAGGGGGTGTGAATTGAGGGAGTTCAAAGCGAGTCCTGATAGCAAAGTTAATGATCATGTAGAGGAGACAGACAGCATAGTTGGAGTAGATGTTCCTAATATTTAGGAGGTTGAGGCGAGCTGCTGTTCCAATTATGGAGATGAAAGTAGAGAAGTTGTGAGAAGGGTCATAGATGACGCTGATGTTTCTAGCTGAAGAAGAGAATGGAGAGTGTCAGATGGGAACTGGATAGGCAGAGGAAGAGATGAGAGACATCTTTTGACAGGGAAGAAGAGTACCTCTGTTTTGGTATAGTTTAACATCAAAGAGTGCAACGCCATCCGATATTTAACCCTTTAAGTGCCATGGGTATTTCTCCCCAGTGCTAGGGCCTTTTTTGGTGATTTTAGTATGTGGCCATTCAATGCCTTGTAACTTTTTTGTTACATGAGATATCTTGGCCAAATTTGGCTCCTTTTTTCCCCACATGTAGGCGGTCGTAACGCCACCCAGGAATCCCAGGTTGCTGTAGGGGGGTGAGAGAAAATAAGGAAAAAGTGTGAACATTTTGGCCAATAAAATAATGTACAAAGAAGCCTGTGGTTTTTTCCTTGTAAGAGCTAGGAACAAATGGTTTGCTGTGCTGAGTTCCCCAATTTCCTGGCTTTCAGGAACAGGTTGAGTGGAAATGGAAAAAAATTATTTTGATGTGGTTATCAACCGTTTTGTGAGAGGTAGGCGATTTTGGCCATTTTTGCCAACTGGACATGCATGGACGGAATGGAACAAAAGGGCAGGAAAGCCAAATTGGAGGACAGAAAGGCATATATTTCTGAAAAGTAGACAAAATTCCAAGTTTAGGAAGGGGTGATTTGCATAGGGCAGGCAACAACTAGGTAGGGGAAACTGCCATTGAATGGGGGAAAAGCGGGAAAATGACTGAAAAAAAAAAGGTATGTGTTGGACATGGTTGGCTTGGTACGGCAATGGCTTCTATGAATTTTGAGAAAAGCAATGCTCCGCTACATTCCCCCAACTCTTGCAGTTAGGAGAGCATACCATTTTTGTAGTGTTTTTACAAAACAAGCAATACCACAAGCCAAACACTGAGCCATGGTACACAGGAGTTTTACGCTCACGGCCTGTCCAGACGCACTTAGCATGTGTAAATTGGGAAAACCAATGTGGTGAGGAACGGCAAGCATACATTTTTTGAAAGAGCACAGGCAGACCTTTTCAAGGGTAGGTGACTTGTGCAGGTTACAAAAGTGTATGGTGGCTAAAGCAGCGACTAAATGTAGGTCACATTTGGGAAAAGAAAGGGTTGTGAGACAAAGGACACCAGCAAATGGGTCAAAACGTTATGAAAACCACACAAACACAACACATGGCCTACCGTCCCGTGTTCCCACAGGTGTCCCGATGAAAACGGTACCCCACATGTGTGGGTGCACCTACCTGGCCATCAAGGGGAAAGCCTAAAACACAAGTAACCCCAAGTCTGTTTTCAGAGCGAAATCTCAGACATTCTGCCGACCGGCACAACGTACAGATATGGGCCTCGGGTGTCCAAGCCACCGAGGAAAACAGGGAACCCCATGCATTTCCGAAAAGAGGATACCCATGGGAATCTGCAGAGGTATGATTTGCGCACATCGCCCCAGAATTTTTTACCCAGACAGCCCCGCAAAGTCCAAAATGTCGGGAAAAAAATACTTTTTCCGTACATTTTGCTCAACGCACCCATCGAAACACGCCCCCAACAACACATGGCCTACTGTCACGCGTTCCCACAGGTGTCCCGATGAAAACGGTACCTCACATGTGTAGGTGCACCTACCGGGGCCGCAAAAGGAAAAAGTTAACCCACTGGTCACCCCAAGCCTTTCGCTACTGCCCATTGTGTTCATGTGGGCAACCAACAGATTTGGGCCTAGGGCGTGGAAGCCAGCAAGGAAAACAGGGAACCCCATGCATTTCCAAAAAGAGGACACCCGTGGGAATCCGCAGAGG